>NW_026068169.1:40340-95246 GCF_014885135.2 Alexandromys fortis | reverse complement strand
CCCCCCCCCCCCCGGACATTTCCAGCCATTTTGGAGCAGGTGATAGGAGTGCCCCTGGAGCAGTGCAGTGCCCCTTAGCTTAGCTGTGGTGGGATAGACCCTGTCCCGGTTGCATAGAAATTGAGGCCTCAGAGCAATTTCCTTTTAGCTGTTGCAGTCAAAGCCTTTAGCTCCCCAGAGACTAGCCCCACCCCCATTCTTCCTGGTTCTCAAAGAAAGTAAAGAGGGCCAACTGGGGGTTTTGGCAATGCTAATCATGGCTGGGCTTCTACCTGCTACCCTCAACCCACAGTTTTGAAGGGGTCTCCAGCTCATCGGCTGATCACAACTGTTCCCGAGTCCTTCTTAACTTGAAATCAGTGTGGAGTCTTCTCGGATCTCCCTCTGAAGGGTCAGAGAATAAGAATATAAAAATATAGATTCCAAAAATAAAAATGTAGAAATAAAAAATATAAAGTTATAAGTCTAGGAGAATGAGAACAGACTGTCAGCAGCTTTCTCAGCAGCTTCAGGATTAACTATCAACAGCGGGTTATTTCGCTTCACAACCCATAGCTCTACAAGGCCAAAGCATCTCTCTGCAAACTGAGGACTAGCCTACGATGTGAGCTGCATCAACTTTTAGGAGATAGATATATGACCTCTGGGTTACACATCATCCCTGCTATGTGAAACTGGCTGCATCAAAGGGGAGAGCACAGGGCTTCAGTAAACACCACCTAAAGGTACCAGGGAAGACAACAGATTAAGTACAAACACTAGTTTAACTGGGAAACTCTGTTAATGGAGATTGAAAAGTAAGGCAATCTGTATCTGAGTTTTACCTTGAGATTGTAAAAATTCCTTTGTTTAGACCTAAGGCTTGGTGCCCCTACTATAAAAGGTGGGTTCAGTAACTGGCCTTTGGCCACAAGCCTAACAAAATCCATCTCTGACTGTGGTCTCAGCTAGCTGATAAGCTTTTTGTGCACCGTGGAGATTTTTTTTTCCTGGATTCTGGTTTCTGGGATAAAGTTTGCTTCTGGTTTATTAGACTTTGGTGGTCTGTCCCCATCTTTGCGCAACCCCCCTGGACCCAACACCCCGAGACATCTGAGAACTGTGGCAGAATCCTGGTGTTAGCTGGGCTTGCTCCATGGGACAGGAAGAGAACTGACTGTCCAGGAAAGGCAGGAGACTGAAAAGCAGAGAGAAAGAAACCATTTGCAAATGCTTTATTGAGGCAGGCTGACCGCTAAGAAGGGAAACCCAGAGAGAGGGGGGAATCTCCAGGGAGTGGGGTCCTCTAGATTTGGCATTTTAGAAGATTCCTGGGTCCTCCCATTTTTCTTATCTTCTCACTCAGATGGCTGCCCCTGAGTGGGCCTTTTCCTCTTGGCCACCTCCAAGAAAGGAGGTAGTTCTCTCAGGAGGCCTGGCCCTGCTTCCTCTATCTGCCTATATCCATTCAATTTTCCCTCACCCACAGTTGCATGGCGAAAGAAGAGAATTGACTCCCTCAAGTTGCCCTTTGACCTCCACATGCACCACACACACTGTGGCATTTTTATGTGTGCACACACACACACATACACACAATAAATAAATGTAGAAATAATTAAATCACTGCAAGAAAACTTAAAAGAGAAAGTGCTGTGTCATTGCTCGAACAATGATATTTGAAATGCAGGTAACAAAGACAAAGACAAAAATAGACAAGTGGGATTGCATCAGACTGAAAAGAATCTTCACAGCCAAAGGAGAAAATAACCTTTATAAAATAAAACAACTGACAGAAATGGTAGGAAACATTGCAAGCCCTCAAACATTTCTGGATAAAATGGCTGGTTAAAAGCTACGTCCAGGGGCCGGGCGGTGGTGGCGCACGCCTTTAATCCCAGCACTCGGGAGGCAGAGGCAGGCGGATCTCTGTGAGTTCGAGGCCAGCCTGGTCTACAAGAGCTAGTTCCAGGACAGGCTCCAAAGCTACAGAGAAACCCTGTCTCGAGAAAAAAAAAAAAAAAAAAAAAAAAAAAAAGAGCTATATCCGTGTGACTAGCTGATGGAAATTGGAGGAACAATGGCAGCAGGAAGATTTTCCCATTTCACAAGCTACTTCTCTCTACCCCAAGTTCCACTTGCTTATTGCCCAGCGAACTGTCCCCCGGAACTAGACTGGCAGCTACTCCAGCCAGCTTTAAGGACCTTCTCCAGTAAATGTACAAAAGCTGGGTCAACAGGGATCACGTAGAAGGGGACCCCAGGGACCATCATCTCAGGGACTGTCCTTGGCACCCCAGATGGCAGGGAATGATGCGCAAGCTCCAAATGGTGCCCCTGGCACCACACGCCGGCTGCCTGGCCTGATTCCCGCAAAGGTGGCTGTGCTGAAGATACTCCCGGATGCCCCCATCTTCGAGAAAAAAGCACGCTCTTTCCATGAGTGAACCTCACACAGATGGGGCTCTAGGAATCACCAAGGGGAGAGTTGGATGATGAAAACATCAACATGGAGTCTATTCTGGAGCGGAGCACAGAGGGCGGAGAGTAACTCAGGCTCTCCCAGAGGCGAGGCAAAACTCCAGTATGGAGGCCAGCTGCTTTCGTTATCTTCATCAAGCCTTCCTTCTCTCCCACGGCTGTTCCTTATTTATGTAATACCCAACATCACCGCAGCAGATCAGCCCAGTCTCATGGCCTGTGCCTTATATTGTTTTCTTTCTTTTTCTTTTGCCTCTCTCTAAGAATACAGGCTACCCTGATTTACAGTCTCTGTGGCTCGGCCTCCTCAGAGAAGATACTGTTCTGTGTTATTCCTCTCTTAGAAACTTACCTCTGTGTGTAGATGATAGGTATACACATATGTTCTTCTCCTGGAGATTTCCAGAGTCCTACCTATGTGGCATTCACTCGTGGAGCTAGCGTGTTTTGTCTTGTTTTGTTTGCTGGGATGTGGGAATAGTGGAGAGGACAGATTGAGCGCCAGTGCCACCATCTGCCTTGTTTGAGACAGGGTCTCTTTGCTGTTACTGTTGTCCACAGCTGTGCACACCAGGAGCGCGGACTCCCAAGCTTCTGGGGAGTCCCCTGTCCCTGCCACCCATCTCCTGTCTTCTAGACGGTATGTGTGTCCTACAGATTTGAACCCAGGTCCTCATACCTACACAGCAAGCACTTTACCCAGCGAGCTGACTCTCCAGCCCTCCAGTGAATGTTGTTGAAGACAATACTTATCTCTCAGGGAGAAGACAGGTATAGAGTGTGGTGACCTGAACACCAATATTCCAGAAGAAAATGTAACGTCAGTCCTAATAAAACCTTGTCTCTCCTGAAAAACCAGATATACCTCACTAAAAGAAGAAATACACCTGAATTAAAATACCAATAAATTAACCAATGCTATAAACTCAGAAGGCCAAGTCTCAGTGCAAAAAAATTAATATGAAAAACCAAGGCAGGGGCTGGAGATATGGCTCAGTGGTTAAGAGCACTGACTGCTCTTCCAGAAGACCTGGGTTCAATTCCCAGCACCCACATGGCAGCTCACAACTGTCTGAAGATCCAGTTGCAGGGGATCTGACACCTTCACACCAATGCACATAAAATAAAAGTTAAATAAACCATAAAAATATTTTAAAAAAAAAGGAAAGAAAAACCAAGGCAACATGTCTCCTCCAAAAACTAATTATTGAGACACAGCAGAGACACCGGCACGCAGATGCAGCGGATGCGGGATAGTCCAAGCAAGAAACAGTGAAGCCCACACTGAGAGCAGATCGCCCCGCTACAATTAAATCAAGTAGGTTTTTTGGGGCCTGGCCTACAGAGTGATAGGCCTTTTATTGGCCAGGTCCACGGGTGAACGGGGAGCCTGGTCCTGTCCCTGAAGACCCTCCTGAGTGGTGAGAGTGTTCTTGGCCCGCAGCGGGACACAGGAAACGGAGAGGGGGGGGCATTCCGCGACCCCCTTGTGGGGCACCCCCCCCCCCCCCCCGTTAGTCTGCAAGGGCTGGTACCCTCTGCTGGGGCTGCTCCTCCTCTGCTGCAACCTCTCTCTCCCCGACCCATCCCAGGTTGCGCCCAGGGGCTTCCTTCACTCCCCCTCCCTTCCTCAGAGCCACGGGATCACCCAGTTTAGCCTGTTTGGGCCCTGGGTTGGGAGCTCGGGGCAGAGGGCAGCGGGAGTTTCTCTGTTTGGGTGGCTGGCATGCAGAGTGGCAGGTCTTTTGTTGGTGAGGTCCCTGGTGAACGGGGAGCCTGGTCCTGTTCCTGAAGACCCTTCTGAGTGGTGAGAAGGATCTTGGCCCGCGGCGGGGCCCCTGGCCAGCAGAGAAACCTGTTCCTGTTTTAAAAGACCCATTAGATAGCATCGATAGGAGGAGATGGGCAGGCGCCAAGACAAGAATTCACCCAACAATCTGAAAAACAACATGAAAACACCAGAACCCAATGATCTTACAACAGAAGGACTTGAACGCCCTAACACAGAAGAAGAGCAAAAACTAATTATTAAATCCCAATGAACAATTATAAATATGTTCAAATGATTCAAAGGAATGAATGAACTCCAAGAAAACACAAACATCTGAATAAAATAAGAGAATCAATACAGAAAATGAGAACTCAATAAAGAGAAAGAAGTACTGAAGAAAAAACAAACTGAAAGAAAAATTTATTGTCAAGTAAAAAGTTAAGTGGAAAGCCTCATAAATAGAATGGATTATCAGACCACATAATATCAGAACTTGAAGAAAAGACAGAGGGATTTGATCATTCAATAAAAGAAAATGATAAATTTTAAAAAATGAAAAAACTGATATTTCTCAAAAGAGAACATAAAAATGGCCAGTGAACATTGACCAGAGACAGTCAGAGCTCAGAAGGGCATCCAGCCACTCTGTGCCTTGTTGGAGAAAATATCTAAATATGACCAAAGGAGCCGGGCAATGGTGGCACACACCTTTAATCCCAGCACTCGAGAGGCAGGCGGATTTCTGTGAGTTCGAGGCCAGCCTGGTCTACAAGAGCTAGGACAGGCTCCAAAGCCACAGAGAAACCCTGTCTCAAAAAACCAAAAAAAAAAAAAAAATGACCAAAGGACACTTACTTCAAATACAGTAGAAAGCTAATGTAATCATAAGAGCATGAAACTGGCATTAAAATACATAAACCAACGAGACAGAAGAGAGAAGTCAAAAATAAACCCGTGCCAAGAAGACACAATGGGAAATGGAAATTAGACTAAGCGAGGAGGCCAAGTTTTCTATGCAAACTTTCCAAGAGAAACAAGAAACACCAAGATGCTCCAGCCAGCTTCTCCCAGCTTCTGTGTGATCAAAGAAGTAGAAGATCCTGTTCTTTGAGGAGAAAGGAAAAATGTGAAGGCATGGCAAAATCAGACAAGGTTCATTGTGAAAGAAAATAAAGAAAAGTACAAGGATCCCAATGCACCCAAGAGGCCTTTGTGAGATGAAACATCAACTCGCCACGACGTGGACTCACTTGGTGAGACACTCAGTTGCCTTTATTGAGTTGTCCTGTGGAGCCGTCTACGGGAGGGAATGTCTTGGTTGTTAATTGATGTAGAAAGACCCACCCTGAATGTGGGTGGCTCCAGTTCAGGAGCTGGACCTGGACCCCTGCAGAGGAGGAAAGCGAGCTGAGCACAATCAGCAGGCTGGCAGGCAAGCAAAGCCGTATTCGTTTTCTCTCTGCTCTTGGCTAGCTGTTTGAATTCCCGACTTGACTTCCCTGAAATGAGGGATAGGGACCTGGAATTTTGAGCCATATCAACCTATTCTTCCCCCGGTGTCATTTGTTTGTTTTTGGAAAGCTATTAGTCATAGTAACAGAAATGAGTCGAGAACAGGCCTTCTTTACCTTCTTTTACTGTTCTGAACATTACCCCAAATCAAAGGAGAGCTCCCCGGTTCTTCTTTGGTGCTATTGTTCTCCCAGGTTCTTCCTTGGTGCTATTATGAAGAGACCTGGAAAGACATGTAAGAATGTCCCTGTACATGGCTGGAGAGATGGCTCAGTGGTTGAAAGCACTGACTGTTCTTCCAGAGGACCCGGGTTCAATTCCCAGCAACACATGGCAGCTTGCAACTGTGTGTAATTCCAGTTCCAGGGTATCTAACATCCTTACATACATGCAGGCACATCTTACATACATGCAGGCACAACACCAATGCACATAAAATAAATACATAAAGTTTTTTTTTTTAAAGAAACCTCCTGCACACGGCAAGAGCCTTACTAAGAAAAGGCTACCAAGCTGAAGGAAAGCCCCAGAAAGGATACTATTGTCTACTACTAAAAAGCCAGGTGGAGGTGGCACACGCCTTTAATCCCAACACTAGGGAGGCAGAGGCAGGAGGACCTCTGTGAGTTCGAGGCCAGCCTGGTCTACAGAGTGAGTTCCAGGACTGGCTTCATAGCTACTGAGAAACCCTGTCTTGAAAAACCAAAAAAAGAAAAAAGAAAGAAAATCTGAAGCATCAAGGTTAAGGGAGAGTAAGGACAAGCAAAGGAGAGGAGGATAACACAGAAGCTAAGAAGAAGTAGAAAAAGGATGCTGATGCTGAATAAATTGGCTCTAGTGCAACTTTTTTCTTGTTTTTACAGCATTTAATATCTCATAGTCACTCATTTTAAAGAGGATAACTTGAAATGTAAGTATTGTAAGACCCAATTTTCCTATTTCTTTAGTTAATCAACACGCTATTGAAAATTTCTATGGATTTCCTGTTCTTGGCTTGGTACAATATGGAGGAGGGACTCAACTGACAGGAAAAGTTAGAGCAAGTTGTTCATGCACAGCACTGAGTAGTCACGTACGGACAGGGTGGCGGTTCCTTCAACCTCAGCTGCCACTGCTAACTGAAGAGCCTCTGAAACTGCAAAAAATCAGTTGTTTTGTTGGCATTCTGAATACTTCTAAAAAATACAATTTTTATTAACATTGTTTTATTTTAAGTAGCCAACGTAGCTGGGAAAGTTATCACCATTACCAATCATCAGGGAAATGTAAATTAAAGTCCCAATCAGTTACCACTCTTATGCTTGTTAGAACGGTTATTATCAAAAACACTAGACACGTCTCAGTGAGTATATGATGAAAAGGGAACCCTTGCACACTGTTGGTGAGAATGTGAGCTGGTTGAGTCACTACAGAATTGCCATATGATCCAATTAGCACATAACTGGATATTGTAGCATTACTTCTAACAAATAGAATCAACCTAAATGTTCAACAGACGAATGGAGCGAGGAGAAAGTGGTGCATATACACAATGCTATATGTTAAAGGTTAAGAAAGAATGAAATCCTACTATCAATGGCATCACAGAGGAGTCTAGGGGACAGTATGCTAAGTGAGATAAGACAGGCACAGAAAAGCAAGAACTATACAGTTTCACACAGATAGAATGCCTAAAAATGTTGAGCTCATAGAAGAGGAGAATTGAATAGAGGTTACTAGAAATTAGAGAGAGCAGAGAGAAAGGCACGTGGGAAGAAGTTCTCAGAGAATACATAGATGGGGGGCTGGAGAGATGGCTCAGTGGTTAAGAGCACTGCCTACTCTTCCAAAGGTCCTGAGTTCAATTCCCAGCAACCACATGGTGGCTCACAACCATCTGTAATGAGATCTGTGCCCTCTTCTGGCCTGCAGGCAGAGNTCCTGAGTTCAATTCCCAGCAACCACATGGTGGCTCACAACCATCTGTAATGAGATCTGTGCCCTCTTCTGGCCTGCAGGCAGAGTACTGAGAATACTGTATACATTAATAAATAAATCTTAAAAAAAAAGAATATATAGATGGAAGCAATCAATTCAAAATATGCATTGAAGAGCAGGGTGGCTGTAGTTAACGGGGTCACAATGCAGTTTTACATGTAGTGCGGGAGGCATAGCTTCTCTGTGTACCCCAAAGTGGCCTTGAGCTCACACTCATCCTATCTTATTTCTCAGTGTTGAGATTAGAAGCACGTGCCACCAGCTGTCACTAATATGCTGTATGCTTGAAAAAGCAGCGAGTGGGGCTTGTAATGTTAAATGAGTTAGTGCATTTGTTAATTAGCTCAAGTTAGTCATTCCACAATGTATATATGTACCTGGGAACATCGAGTTGCATGCTAAATTCATGCGATGTTTTCTTTTCAATTAAAACAGTGTTCGTTCATCATGATTTTTGACAATGCAGTGCTATTCAGTCTTTAGGAAGACAATTCCACCATTTGCAACAGCACGGGTAGACTTAGAGGGCATTGTACTTAATGAGATAAGCAAGGAGCAGAAAGACAAATGATGCACGATCGTACTTACAAGTGGAACCTAGAAAAGTAAAGGGTAGGATGGTGGCTGCCAAGAAGTGGAAAAGAAGGACAGGATAGGGGAAGATGTCAGTCAAGGGGTAGAAAGGGTTGTTTTAAGTTCTATTAGGAAGAGAAGGGGTTTGAGATTTATTGAACTACATGGTGATCACAGTTAATAAATGTTGTATATTTAAAAACAGCTGGGATATATATTTCTCTGCTCCCGTGTCCACCCTTCCTTTATTCCAACCATCCCATTCCCCCAAGCTCCCCCCATCCTCCCCTTCTCACGTTTCTCACCCCATTTCCCCTTAGCCCCATGCCACCTCACCCCCAAGTTCCCAGTTTTAGCCCGGCAATCTTGTCCACTTCCCATATCCAGGCTGATGACTATATGTTTTTCTTTGGGTTCACCTTCTTATTTAGCTTCTCTAGGATCACAAATTATATGCTCTATGTCCTTTATTTATGGCTAGAAACCAATTATGAGTGAGTACATCCCATGTTCATCCTTTTGGGTCTGGGATACCTCACTCAGGATAGTGTTTTTTATTTCCATCCATTTGCATGAAAAATAAATAACTAAAACCAGCTGTGAGGATAGGTCTGAAAAGCTCTCGTAACCGCACGCAGTTTGCTTTGCTACCACTTGAAGAAAATTAATAGGGAAGCAGAGCAGAAAGAGAGAGATTTCCTAGCAGTAGTTTAGCATGTGGGGAGATGCCAGGCGCTTGCCTTCTGACTACCATCTTATCCCTTGCCTCAAGGGAAAGTCTTTGATAGGATTTTTATTGAGGGAGGGTCTCTCCACATAACCCAGGATGGCCTCAGACTCCCTCACCTTCTGTCTCACCCTCTGGACTGTTGAGGTTTCAGGAGTGAGCCACAACACCCAGCTTCTAATATGGTCTTCGAGGAAGGGATGCCCGTCCCAGACAGGTATGCGTCTCAGTTGTCCAGCGTTTCAAAATGTGGTCTCTCATGGCATGGGGCCTGTGGAAGTTGTACATCATCATTACAGGTTCAGAAGAGCTCCAGTCCAGTGGATCTAAAACATCTGTCTGTGATCAAAGTTGCAGTGTTGAATGCAGCTGTTGTGATCAATGTCTCTGGCAAGAACTCTGGCAGTTGAGACCTTCTCCAGTATAACTTGTGAACCATGAAATTGTGTATTTAGCTGAAGCTATACCTTTAATTTTTCAACATGTATTTTTGCGTGTGTGCATGTCAGGGGTGCTGGTGACCTCCACATGCATGCTGTTCGTGTATGCCTTTGCATGAGTGTGGGTGTCAGAGGACAGGCTGGGGGAACCAGTTCTCTCCTTCTACCCAAGGATCAAATCGGCTGTTAGGGTTTGGCAGGAAGTGGTTTTACCCATTGAGCCATGTCACAGTCATGAGCCTAAGATTACTTTTAGAAACTGACAAATAATAAAATGTCCATAGCAATAATAATACAATGCTCTAATATATGTCTGCTTTATGGAATAACTAGATGGAGTACTTAGCATATGCTTTGCCTGGGCTGGAGGCATAGCTCAGTGGCGGTAAAGCACTTTCTTTACATAGCCAGGGCTCTGAGTCTAATCACAGCACTGTAAGAAAGGAAACAGTAACAACAAGAGCCCCCTGAAAGAAAGTTTATATGCATTAGTTAACATATATAGCTTTTATAGCGAAAAAGCTTTAAAAATGTAGTCATTTAGTAATCTCCAAGTAGGCTGGTAGTGGTGACACGCGCCTTTAATCCCAGTGCTTAGGAGGCAGAGGCAGTGGATCTCTATGAGTTCAAAGCCAGCCTGGTCTACAGAGTGAGTTCCAGGATAGCCAGGGCTACACAAGGAAACCTAGTTTCTAAACAAAACCAAAAACCCTCGGCTCTGTGCAGCTATGGCAGTAATTCACTCCACAAGTAGTCTTCTTTTTTTTTTTTTTTTTCGAGACAGGGTTTCTCTGTGGCTTTGGAGCCTGTCCTGAAACTAGCTCTTGTAGACCAGGCTGGTCTCGAACTCACAGAGATCCACCTGCCTCTGCCTCCCAAGTGCTGGGATTAAAGGCGTGTGCCACCACCGTCCAGCTTCTTCTTCTTCTTGTTTGTTTGTTTTTCGAGACAGGGCTTCTCTGTAGATTTGGAGCCTGTCCTGGAACTAGCTCTTGTTGACCAGGCTGGCCTCGAACTCACAGAGATCTGCCTGCCTGCCCCCTGAGTGCTGGGATTAAATGTGTGCACTACCGTCCAGCTTCTTCTTCTTCTTGTTTGTTTGTTTTTCGAGACAGGGCTTCTCTGTAGATTTGGAGCCTGTCCTGGAACTAGCTCTTGTTGACCAGGCTGGCCTCGAACTCACAGAGATCCATCTGTCTTTGCCTCCCAAGCACTGAGATTAAAGGTGTGTGCCACCGCCGCCTGGCAGTATTCTTATTTTTCTATGCTTTCCATCCATCCACTTGTCTCATAATGGTTTTGCCTTGACTTGTATATGGCCCAGTTAGGGATCAGGACTCAGTTTCCTACAAGGCATTCTTTAGTCCATTCTGCATCCACATTCATATACAGCTCTCGTTCCTACATCTTTTCCTCTTTCTCTCATCCTTCCTCCACTCTCTTTTTAATCTTTTCATTATAGTCTTCTGTGGTGGTTTGAAGAGACTGGCCCCAGAAGTTTTATATATTTGAATATATATATCCATCAGGGAGTGGCGCTACTTGAGTAGGTGTGTTCTCGTTAGAGGAAGTGTGTCACTGCGGATGGGCTTTGAGGTTTCCAAAGCCCAAGCCAGGCCCAGTCTCTCACCTTCTTACTGCTGCCTGCCAATCCAGATGTAGAATTCTCAACACACCTCCATGCTACCCACCATGAAGACAAAGCACTAATCCTCCCAAACTGTAAGGCAGCCCTAAGTAAATGCTTCTTCGTAAGAGTTGCCATGGTCACAGTGTCTCTTCACAGCAGCAGAACACTGACTAAGACGCCTTCTATAGTTTTAACACTATCTAAAATCTGCGGGCCCCAACAGTACCCGAGCTTTCCATTCCATTTTTGTCTTTGCAAAATGGATGTAATATTTAACCCTTATTCTTACCATTTTTCTTCCCCATCCCCTCCTAATATTATTAACAAAATCTTTTTTTAAATTTTACTTATTTATTATGTATACAGTGTTGACATCAGATCTCATTATAGATGGTTGTGAGCCACCACATGGCTGAATTGAACTCAGGACCTCTGAAAGAACAGTCAGTGCTCTTAACCTCTGAGCCATCTCTCCAGCCCTTATTAACAAAATCTTAGCCTTGGTTGTTTATACTTCAAGTTACTGAAATCAAAAAGGAGTCACTGCTATTGATTGGTTAGTATGACAGCTGCATAGGGGGTTAACACCAAGGAGCTGTTGCTCTCTCTTAGAATGATGGAAAGTTTAGAGCGGGCATCTTGAACTCCTATTTTGAGAAACTGTTTTTTAAAGATTTTATATATATATATATATGTATATATATATGTGTGTGTGTATACATATACATAATGATATATAATATATATAGCTGTCATTAAGAGGAGGGCAACATCACTGAGGTGAAATTTTCTGGGAAGTGTTTCCTCAAGGTCCGCACACAGAAACTGTGCTCCAGAAGTGGCCAAGGTTGTACCTCCTATTTTCAGCTGTAACCTAGTGACCGAAGAGTTACCCAGATGGTACTGGTTTTGAAGAGGCCGCGGAGAGCAGCTGAGGTTTATGCCACACATGCGGCACAGCTGGAGCCCCTGAAGAGAGCTCAGGAGAGGCTATCAGTGAAAGGGCAGCCTATTCGCAACAAAAGAGAAGTCTGTATCATAGGATGGCTACCAAGGACAGCGGTACTCACACATTGAGTGGAGCCAGACTGATCCTGAAGACAAGTGGTGTGCGATGCCGAGGGCAGAGCCAGGGAAGTGGCCCTTTGGAGGGTTGGAATTTAGAAAAAGCAGAGCGAGAGGGAAAGATGCCAAGTGACAGGTGGAGGGTGTTTTTTAAATTGGGGGAAAGTGAATGGGAAAAGGGGGGAGGTAAGAGAGGAGACTGAGCCTCTCAGGACAGGAGTAGCTAGAGAGAAGAGAGAGATCCAGAGAGAGGGGAAGAGTGGGAGGAGGGCAGGGCCCTTTTAAAAGGGAACTTAATGAATGTGCACAGGTGTGCTCTTAGTGGCTATAGTTGAGGACGTCTATCCCAAGGTCAGGCGAGTACAGATGCCACGATACTAACGTGGAGGAGCCCAGAAGGCTGAGTGGATCCCAGACATTCACACTGGGCTATTTACACAGTTGGAGTTTGGTTTTGCTCTGAATTCATTGTGACTATGCCCTAGTTTTTCCTTCTTGAAGTAAAAAGCATTTAATTTTATTTATTTTTGATTTTATAGGAACCCACAATTGAGAGACTTTGGATTTTAAGAGGCACTGACTATTTTAAAGAGGCTGAATTTTTAAGTGTTTGAATTTTTAAAACACTTAAAAATTCAAACACTTAAATTTTTAAATTTCAGGTGTTAATATTATAATGTTGATAATAATGATAATAATGTGTGATCTTGGAGAAGAAAGGAAAGGTTCTGGCTTCACGATAATGTGTTTGTGCATCAAGTTGCCAAGGGGTCACCTGCGCTGGCTAGTTTTCTGTCAACGTGATACCAGCAGAGCTATCTGAATGTACAGATTCTCAACTGAGAAAAATGCTTCCACAAAGCTGAGCAGTAGGCAAGCCTAGAGGACTTTTTCTTAATTGGTGATCGATGAGAAGGGCCTAGTCCATTGTGGGTGGTGCCATTCTTAGGCTGGTGGTCCTGGGTTCTATAAAAAAAATCGGCCGGGTGGTGGTGGTGCACGCCTTTAATCCCAGCACTCAGGAGGCAGAGGCAGGCGGATCTCTGTGAGTTCGAGACCAGCCTGGTCTACAAGAGCTAGTTCCAGGACAGGCTCCAAAGCCACAGACAAACCCTGTCTCGAAAAAAAAAAAAAAAAAAAAAAAACCAACAACAACAACAAAAATCAAGCCATGAAGAACAAGTCAGTTACCAGCACTCCTCGAGGGCCTTTGCATCAGCTCCTGACTTCAGGTTCCTGCCCTGCTTGAGTTCCTGTCCTGACTTCCTTTGATGAACAGTGATGTGAAAGTGTAAGCCAAATCAACCTTTTCCTCTCCAAGCTGCTTTGGTTATGGTGTTCCAGAACAGCAATAGTAACACTACCTAATAGAGGGGGGTAACCCACTTAGTTCAATTAGTGCTGCCCAGATGTTCACGGTTGTGGGGACATCCACTGGAGCATGGGAAACACACCAGTGGCCACACCCACAAAGAAGAATGATTCTCCCTCCCGCCAGCAGCTATTAGCTGCTAATGACTGAGGAACTATTTTCTGAACTACAAACTATTCTACCACATCCAAGTCCTATCTGAACACTGCAAATACTTTGACTGGAAGAATATAGCTGATAAAAAATAAACCCAGCAAAGGAATGGCAGCAGATGCGTGAACCTCAGTAGGGTTGCATAAGGCGCACACATTCCAAGACAACAGAACTCCCCCGAAAGTTCCTAATTCCACCGAAATGGCATCTAGTGAGAGTGAGTTACACGGAAGCCCTGACAGAGAATTCAAAAGGGCAGAGATGTTTACTGAAAGCAAAGAAGAAAATATGCTCTTGGTTGAGAACATACACAGCTGGATGAAGGAGGCACTGCAGGATATCAAAGAACTCAACACAAACTGAAGAATAAAATGTTCTGAAATTCTGGGAATGGAAAGCATGATGAGTCAAGAACAAAGCTCTGCCTTAGGTAGCAGAATGGAGCAAGGAAAGGTCAGAATATTGAGCCTGAAGACAAGCTGGATGAACTAGAACAGAACAGTCTAACAAGCAAAAGATAAATCAATAAGGAGGGAACACACTGGAACTCCAAGATAACTGTCCCACTCTGCAAAGGCCAAGTCTGCAGACAGTAGGCATGGAAAAAGAAGAGCCTAGCTCTGAAGGCATAGAGAAATGTTTTCAAGAGAATCACGGCAGAGTCTATTTTTTGTGCAGTGAATAACAGAAACTCACAACTTGTCAGTCTGCAGAGGATAAGTGCCATTGAAGTGCTCAGCCACAGTGGGACATCTACAGCAATCCCCACTAAGGTTCAGGGACCATCTCAAGAGAGGAGCAGGAAGGTTGTAACAGCCAGTAGTTGGGGAATACAGGATCAAAACAGTCTCTTGTGGACATGATGGGCCATTGTACTCAGGAGCTCCCAGCAGCTGTTGTTACCTGCACAAGTCCTGTGCAGTAGCAAACCGGTTAACAGTCTAGCTGGGATGAGGGAGAGACTTGTGAGCCTCTATTCTTAAGGGAGAGCTATTGACAGTTGATGGCTTCTGGCAGATGAAAAGGTAGTTTCCTTTAAGAGTGTGGTTCTTGATAGGTCAACTACACTTCAGTGGATGGCGTCATACCCAGGACTGTATGGGCAGAAGGAATTGGGATTGAGGAGCTATTATTATTACTGTTGTTGTTATTATTATTTTGGTTTTCAAGAAAGGGTTTCTCTGTGTAACAGCTCTGACTGTCCTAGAACTCACTCTATAGACCAGGCTGGCCTCGAAATCACAGAGATCCACCTGCCTCTGCCTCCTGACTGTTGGGGTTAAAGGCATGCACCACCACTGCCTGGCTGAGTTATTATTATTATTTTGGTTTTTCGAGACAGGGTTTCTCTGTGTAACAGCCCTAGCTGTCCTGGAACTAACTCTTGTAGACCAGGCTGGCCTCGAAATCACAGAGATCCACCTGCCTCTGCCTCCTGAGTGCTGGGATTAAAGGCATACGCCACCACCGCCCGGCTGAGTTATTATTTTTTAAAAGGAGGACATGAACTGGAGGATATAAAGAGATAGGGTTTGGATCTGGGTGGAGTCAGGAGAAGTAGAGAGCGAATATAATCAAAATACATTACATATACACTATGGGATGCTATTGAGTTGTAAATAAAAATGAAATCATGAAGTTTGTAGGTAAATGGATGGAACTAGAAAAGATCGCATTGGGTGAGGTAACCCAGAATCAGAAACACAAATGTCATATGTTCCCCTTCATCTGAGATTCCCAGTTCTAAATCATCAGATGTGAATACACAGCTTGGAGTAACTGCAAAACCCAGGAAATCAAACTTAAATTAGAAGTAAATTGTAGGGGTTTAGGGAGCAATGGGGAGAGGGGATAGCAGAATACTAGTGGTCTATTCAGAGAAAAAAGAAAAATGGGGAGCTCTAGTTTGGGGGAGGGGATAGAGACAAAGAGAAGAGGAAAATAGCAGTAAGAATGCCTGAAAAAGTCATCAGGAATCACACTATTAACTATCAATCACTCCCCAAACCTTATAACACATGTAAATCTGTGTGGCTTAAATACAGTTTTCTCATATGGGCTCATATGCTCCCTCCAAGAGTCAAAGACTGTCTTGTCTAAAACTCCAACACCAGGCATGAGAAGCCTTCTTTTGAGCTGTTGGTCAGGGCTGTTCAAGAGTTTCCCAAAACATGAAGAGGATTCTGCAGCTTGCAGTGGAAACACTACAGGCTATTGCTATTGTTCTTGGTTGCCCCTGCAGAGGTGGAGATAGGTCCCTGTTGCTGAAGACACCGAACACTCCAGGCACTGGACCCTGTTGTATGACAAGACTTTTCTTGAGGAGATGTAACACACACCTCTTCTCACCCCAGTTAGGAGTCCATGACAGACCAAAATACAGATGCCACCAAAGTTCTTAGTTTTATTTGGGTTGCTTACAGGCATATGGGTGAGCGTCACTACTCTAGAGCCACTGGGACCTGGGAGAATGGGGCTAATAAATGAGGCGGACTAAAGTCTCACATAATAGCCCACTTTATTCAGAGCATCAGACAATTTACACTCTGAGGGTTAAGAAGAATCACGTGAGTAAAGTCCTCAAGGGTTCAAGCTTTACACAATCACAAGGACAAGCTGCATGTGGCAAAAAATGTTTCTCCATAGAAGCATACAGAAGGTAGGTTAGACATTTAATTGAATAATAACAGCAAGCAATAACGAGTAATCAGAAGTAAACTCACTCCTATCTGCTACACCTGAGGGGAGCATGAAACCACATTGCAAGAACAATTCCGTGTTGGGAGAAGTTGAGTCACAAGACTCTCGTCTTGGAGTGTCCTCATGAGCATTCACGATTCTCCTCATGGGACTCCACTCCTGGACCATCTTCTGACAGGTGATAGGTTACTTACGGGATCAGAAATGACTCAAAGACAGCTGCATCACCAAAGTGCATCCCAACACAGATGACAACTCACAAAAGCTGGGAACCTGGAGCAAGCACATTGCATAGCCTGAAGGCAGTTCAACAGGAAGAGTGTCCCTTCGCGAATCAGGCGGTGTAAAGCTCTTCCAGGCTTCTGCTTCTTCCAGGCAGCTGGTTTAGCCTCACAGTCTTTTTTTTTTTTTTTTTTTTTTTCAAGACAGGGTTTCTCCGGTTTCTTCGTAGCTTTTGGTGCCTGTCCTGGAACTAGCTCTGTAGACCAGGCTGGTCTCGAACTCACAGAAATCCGCCTGTCTCTGCCTCCCGAGTGCTGGGATTAAAGGCGTGCGCCACCACCGCCCAGCTAGCCTCACAGTCTTATCATTTACTCTGGAAAGGAGGGTCCTAGTGAATCTAGTCAGTTCTCAGGAACTTCTGAAGCTATTTTAAGTTGTTGACTTTCTGATTTCAGGAACTTATCTGTAGGGTGGGATGTTCTAATCACCAGGAAAGTGCAACACAGCAGACCCTGAAATGAAACCGAACTGACCTGAAAGTGTCTCCCGACCACCACCATCCCAGGACTTACTTTTATGGTATCCAAATGGGACAAGCAAGCTTCCATGTGAGGGAAGCAGCCAATAGTCCTACCTAGATATGCGGCCTATGAACCACAAAGACTAACACTGAACCATGACCTAAGGGTACAGTCGGGACACAAGGCCTCGGCAGTAACCAACAGCTCTCTAGTTGAATGGAAGATCTACTCATCAAAAGAGAAATCATGTCTGGGTCTTGAAACCTAGACAGATACCAGGGCTACTGAACTTACGTGTCTTGAAAGAGAACCTTTACTAAACCAGTATCACCCCTAACTACATTCGAACTATCTGTCCTTAGACCCACAGGGAAGGGCAGTCCTCACCCCTCAGCAAGGACCCGTCTCTTTGCAGCATAGACTAGCATAGAAAACCCGCAGACAATTAAAATGCAGAGCTTTGGAGGTCAGTCCCAATGGATGTGGCTACAAAACAAATCCTGCACTTAAGGCTCAGGGAACGTAAAGGAAGGGGGTGTGGAAAGATTGTAAGAGCCAGAGGATCCTCGTTTGCTGCGAGAGAGTTTCACCTAGGAATGTTCAAATCTGAACTCAGAGTTCTTCCAGCACGACTGCCTAAACATGAGTTAAATGAGGACAACAGCAATAGACATCCTAGCGCAGATTGGGGAAAGCCCATGAGGCCTCAACCCTACACAGAAACTACAGGCAGCTGAGGAATGCTGAGAGTTGGAGAAATAGTCTTCCCCAGGGACGAGCACAGCAATCGGTTAGCCACTCACAAATGGTCAGCCCTGAAATCATACATACAAGGAGCTTTATATGCACTGAGCAATCTATACTTAGGAATAGATGTATATGCATATATATGTGTGTGTATAGGTAATAGCAATAAAAAGTAGGGCAGGAATTTGAAAGAGAGCAACGAGTGGTATATGGGAGAGTTTGGCAGGAGGAAGGAGTAGGAATAAACGATGTAATTATAATCTCAAAAAAGTACAAGAAATCATTTATAAAAACATTGAATTTCACAAACAATAATAATAATGTTATATTAACAAAAGAATCATAACAAAATTTCCCAGAGTTAGGAAAAGAGATGTCAATCTATATATAAGAGGTATTTAGGATGCCAAACAAACAAGCCTAGAAAAGAGCCACTTCTCATCAGAGTTTAAGATGCTAAGTACACAGAACAAAGACACTGAAAACAGCACAAGAGGAACACTCATCACATAAAGGCAGGCGCATCAGAACAACAGCCGATTACTCAGCTGAAAACCTTAAAAGCCAGAAGGCCTTGGGTTCTGAAAGACAACAACCGGCAATGAAAATTACTATTCCGAACAAAGCTATCTGTCCTCGTTATAGTTTAAATGGAAACTAAATTTGTAACCACTAAACCAGCCTTACAGGAAGAGGAAAACATCTACCCACAAGGCCACAGGAAAGGGCCCTTTGTGGTTCAATAGGAAATTTTAAATCCTTACATTTCTCTGAAGAATCATATTAGAATTTTGATTAGGACAACATCGGCTCACGGATTGCTTCTGGCAGAATGACGGTTTTCCCATGAGTTAATCCTGACGGTGAGCATAGGCATGCTTTCCATTTTCTAGCATGGTTCTCCACTGCGGCAGGCTTTCGTTGGAGAGCTTGCTCTTTCACTGTCTTGTTAGGTTTATTCCCAGGGCAAGTGTGTCTGTCTGTCTGTCTACTGTGAATGTCCCTGTTCCTCAATTTCTTTTTCAGTCTGTTTGTCATTGGTATACAGAAAAGCCATGTATTTGTATATGACTTTTGAGTTGTACCACTTTGCAGGAATGGTTTATCAGATCTAGAAGTTTTCTAGCAGAATCTGTAGGGTCTCAGAGAATTATATCATCTGCAAATGAGAATGCTTTGACTTCCTCCTCTTCTATTTATATCCCTTTTTAATTTCTTCTCTTTCTAATTGCTCTAGCTACAACTTTAAGCACGATATCAAATAGAATACTAGCTTGTTTAGTAGAGTTTAGAAGCATTCCTTCTTTTCACTTCTTCCTGATCTTGATGGAAATGCTTTGAGGTTTTCTCCATTTATCAAGATGTTGACTACTAATTTGTCATGTAAAGCCTTTAATGAGCAATGTTCCCTCTGTCTTTAGTGTTCTGGGGTCTTAAGTTTTTTAAGATTCATTTAATTTATTTTATAGAGATAAACGTCTTGCCAGTGTGCCTGTATGTTTACCATACGCATGCTTAGAACCCACAGAGGTCAGAAGAGAGCACAAAAGCCCCTGACATTTTGTGAGATACCATATAGGTTCTGGAAAGTGAACCCAGGTTCTCCGCCAAAGCAACAGGTGCTTTTAACTACTGACCAAGCTCTCCAGCCTGTTTGCGATTTTTATCAAGAAGGTCTGTTGGATTTTGTCAAAGGAATTTCCTCTGTTTATTAAGATAATCATGAGATTTCTCTTTCAGTCCAGTTATGTGATTAATTATATACATATATATATATATAAATATATTTAAAGCCATTTTGCATTCAGTTAATTAGATAGATAGATAGATAGATAGATAGATAGATAGATAGATAGATAGACATTTAAAGCCATTTCTTTATGAAGCAAATTGGATCATGATGAATGATGTTTTTGATGTGTTCTTGAATTCAGCTTTCAAGTATTTTTTATTCGTTTGAAACAGGGTCTCACTATATAGCTATGGCTGGTGTGGAAATCACTGTAGACCAGGCTGACCTCTATGCTCAAAGATCCACCTGCCTCTGCCTCCTGAAAGCTAGGATTAATGGCATTTGACACTATGACCAAAGCATTTGTTTTTGAGACAGGATCTCACTAAATTGTCTAGACTAGCTTTGAACTCTCGATCTCTCTGTCTCAGAATCCAGAGTAGCTGGGGTTACAGACATGTGTCCCTGCACCCAGATGTATTCTAGCTTCTTGGGAATCTTACAGGTTTGAGTTTGAATTCCACTTCTAACAGCCATATATCCGTGAACTTCAGTTCTTACCTCTATAACATGCACAATGTCTCAGGCAGAATACAGTCTTAGGTGGGACAATAGCTTCCGCCTAATAGAAGTTTGGGGAAGATTTCATAGATATTGCATATAAAGCATCCAGCACAGGCTTGTCAGAGAGCAGGTGTCAAAAATAGGAGCGATCATTTCTTAATAGGGGCAAGTGGGAAATAAGATTGGAAAGATTTGAATCAGGTTTTCATAGGACCTGGAGTGCCAGTCTTATTCTTGTGACACTGAGGAACCTTGGCAGGCTTGTCAGCAGGAGAGTAAATTGATCCTAAAAAAAAAAAAATTGTGGCATTGTTCCCTTAGTCTGGTCTGAGAAAGGAATAGAAGCCCTTGGCCCAGGAGCTCTTGGGTTAAAAATCTTTGCCTGCATCTGAGTTATTTGTAACCTGTTGTCATGGCAACAAGTTGGCAAGCGAGCAAGCCAGTGCTGCAAGCTCCTGACAGTGGGGCGGGGAGGGCAGTGGGAGAAGACAGAAGATTTGGAAAGGGGTTTATCTGTGACCAGTGTCTCACTTTCCTCTGATTTGCTCAAAGCTTTTCAGCTGCAGATGAGGGTGAGTGTCCTCTAGGGAGAATTATTGGACGTTAGTGCCTTTCCTCCCCAATCTCCTGATATTTCAGACGTGAAAATAGACCGAAAGAGGTCCAGCAGCTGGCTCAAGGCCACAAAGCAAGTCAGGGACAGAGAGAGTAGTAGCCCCCATCCCCTTTTTAAAAGCACTCCATATCATGGAACTGAAGCACCTGGAGTAAGCCCTTGAGAACAATTCATCCACTATCCCTCCACAACACAACACACACACACACACACACACACACACACACACACCTGTCTCTTGGTTGTTCTTTTTCAAATAGGAAACTAAGACCCAGAGTGGTTTACAACTGACTGGACAACACACAGCTCTTCTGAGATTGAGACTGGTGATCCCTTAGACCTCTATGCTGACTGCCAACATAGAGCCTCCCACGGTAATATTGGTTCATCGGCTTTGGACTTTGATGGCCTTCAAAGGCATTGTGTGTTCTGGTCACATAGCCCCTTCCCCATAGCCTCTTCAATTGAACGCAGGGATGTCAGGATTAGCCACTTTTCTCATTGATATGGCAAAATACCCAACAGAAGCAACTTAAGGTGAGAGGGCTTATTGTGGCTCACAGTCTGAGGGTACAGTCCATCATGGCAGGGAAGGCATGACGGCAAAGCAGGCGGTGCTGGGTCTCATTGCAGCCACAGTCGTGATCCAGGAGAGATGAATGCTGAGATCCCTCCCTTTTCATTCAGTCTGGAACTCCAGCCCATAGGACAGGAGCCTCACATTCAGGATGCATCTTCCCCTCCTCAGTTACTCCTCTCTGGAAAAGCCCTCACAGATAAACCCAGACGTGTGTCTCCTAGGTGATTCCAAATCCAGTCAAGTGTGCAATGGTTTTGGTTTGAGGTTTTTTGAGACAGTAGCTCATGCTTTAGCTCAAGCTGATCTGAAATTTATCATGTAGCTCAGGCTGACCTCTAACTCATGGCAACCTTCTTGCTTCAACCCTCCAAGTGTTGGAATTCAAGGCACAAGCCACCATGCCTACCTTCAAAAGCGTTTTTGCTTAAGCACCAAAATTAGAGGCCCCTCTACCAAGTAACAAACCTTGATAGAGTTAATTATGTTAAAGTATTACCTAAATAGAATATGAAAGGCAGGTACATCTGGTTATCTCCAGAAGACATATTCATTCCTACCTTAAGCACATGGTACCAGACTGAGGTGCCACCAAAGTCAATGTGAAAATCTGTATAGCTATCCCGCACACTCATGAAGCAGTACTTCTGTACATTGGGTCTCTCAAACACACTTTCCTCTGGCCACAAGTTCTCCACCCATGACAACGTGCGAACAATCTTGGGTGTTTCCACAAGGTTTGAAAGCCTAGTAAAGAAGGTGAAAAGACATGTAAACTGATTGAAAATTGAAAGTTTAAGCCTGAATAAAATATCCTGGCCAGGTAAGACAAATAAAAAAATCATTTTCTCTACAGAACCCAAAGGTATATATAACACTTATTCCTATAAATTTGATCAGTAGTCTTTTTTAAATTTATTTATGTGCATTAGTGTTTTGCCTGCATGTATGTCTGTATGAGGGTTTCAGAGCCCCTGGAACTAGAGTTACAGTTGTGAGCTGCCATGTGGGTGCTGGGAATTGAACCTGGGTCCTCCAGAAGAGCAGTCAATGTTCTTAACCCCTGAGCCATCTCTCCAGCCCCCTTATTTTATTATTTTCATCTTTTGTTTTTGTTTTTATTTATATTTTAATTTCTCTTTTTAAAATTTATTTATTTAGGGCTGGAGAAATGGCTCAGAGGTCCTTTAGTAGATTAGTAGTATCTGCTTATTCCCTAGGTCCCTGGGCTAGGTCTCAGGTTCTTGACCATCTAAGCAGTGTCAGAAATGGGCTCCATCTCGTGGAGTGGGCCTGAAGCTGGTCAGATATTGGCTGGTGACTCCCAGTGCTTTGTGCCCCCATTGTCCTAGCATATCTTGCAGGCAGGACACCATTGTAGATAAAGGGTTTGTGGCTGGCTTGGTGTGGATTTCTCCTTTGGTTGCATGCAAAGTACCTTCCTGTACCAAAGACACTAGCATGCATGGCTGAAGTCCCTACGTAGGTACCTGTTAGACTTCTCCATGTTCAATGAGTTATGTAGGTACTGGCTTCATCAATGGGGCCTTGCCTTAAGTTTATGGAGAACAACCTGTAGCCTTGGCAACAGCCTGGTTGTTTGGGAGTTCCCATGGGACCTATTTGGCCAACAACTCAGTAAGATGTGACCCATTTCTAGTCCTGGAAGCTGCATTTAGTGAGAAGCGATGGTCAGTTGGGGCTCTGTCTCTCTCACTTTTTGAGAGACAGAGAGAGATCATTTAGATCACCTTCATATATGTAGATACTTCAGGAAGCTTCTAGTGCATTAGGTTTTTTACTACCCCTCAAATGCCCCTTAATTTTAGCTGCCTCACCCTGCATTGCTTCTGTTGTCCCCTTCTTCCCTTCCCTAATCCACTCAATCCTCCCATTCTAGTCTCCCTCCCCATCCATCCATAATTCTCTATTCTAATTCCCTTTACTAGGGAGATCTATCCGTTCCCCCAGTCCCTTACTCTATACCTAACATTTGTGGTTCCACGAACTCTAGCTTGGTTATCTTTGTTTTAACAGCTAATATCCACATAGAATCAAATATCATCACATTTATCTTTCTGGGTCTCACTGACCTCACTCAGGATGTTTTTTTCTAGTTCCATCCATTTATCTTTGAATTTCAAGCTTTAATTTTTTAAAAGCTTAATAATACTCCATTGTGCAAATTGCTACATTTTCTTTATCCATTCTTTTGTGAAGGGCCATCTAGATTGTCTCTAATTTCTGCCTATTCTGAAGAGAATAGCAATCAACAGGGTTGAGTAAGTGCCTCTGTAGCAGGATGAAGTGTCCTTTGGGTATGTGTCGAACAGTGGTCTAGCTGGATCTTGCAATAGATTAAGTCCATCTTACTGAAGAACTATCACACTGATTTCCATAATGGCTGTTCAAGATTGCACTCCCACCAGCAATGGATGAGTGTCCCCTTATTACACACCCTCGCCAGCATGAGCTGTCACTGTGTTATTGATCTTAGTCATTCTGAGAGATGTAAGAAATTTCAAAGTAATTTTGATTTACATCTCCCCGATGACTAAGGAGGCTGAACATTTCCTTAGGTGCTTCTCAGCCATTTAAGTTTTCTTTTCTTTTTTCTTTTTGAGAGAGTTCTCTGTTCAGATCTATATACCATTTTTAATTAGGATATTTATTTTCTTTTTTTGCTTATTTTTCTTAGAAAATAGATTCTTTTCCATTACACTGCAATCCCCAGCCTCAGCTCCTCCTAGCTTTCCCATCACCTCATTTCTCTCCCAGATCCACTCCCCTTCCCTTTCCTCTTTAGAGAAGAGCAGGGCTCCAAGAGATTGACAGCCAAACAGGGAAAAACAAGATCTAATAAGAGAAGTGGAAAGTGCTCATATGAAGGCTGAACAAGGCACCCAATGGGAGGGAAAGAGTCCCAAGAGCAGGCAGAACAGTTGAAACACCCCCACTCCCACTGTTAGGAGTCCTACAAAAACACTAGCCTAACAGCCATAGCATATACACAGAGGACCTGGCCAGAGCCATGCAGGCCCCGCGCTGGCCATTTCAGTCCCTGTGAGCCCATGCGAGTGAGCCCTGGTTAGCTGATTCTTTGGGCCATGTTCTCCTGGTGTCCTCCATCTTCTCTGACTCCTACAGTCTTTCCTCCCCCTCTTTTATGGGGCTTCCCAAGCTCCAAGGGGAGGGAGCTGATGGAGAGCTCCATTTTAGACTCTCTCTATGCACGTCTGGCTGTGGGTCTCTGCAGCCGCTCCCATTGACTGCCAGAGGAAGCCTCTCTGGTGGTGACTGGACTTGGCACTAACCTGAGTAGAGCAGATATCATTTCATTGATTTTTTTTTTGCCAATTGTGTTTGGTTCTACCTTAGGTCTCTGGGCTGTCTAGTCTCCGTTTCCTGGCCATCCATGCATGCAGTGTAGGGTATGGGCTCCCTTTCTTGGCATGGGACTCAATTTAAGCCAAACGTTGTTTGGCCACCCCCACAAGTTCTGTGCCCCCCACCCCCACCCCGTTGCCCCAGCACAACTTGCGTGCGGGCTATAAGTGGAAGATTGTGTGGCTGGGTTGGTGTCTAGGTTTCTCTTTCTGTGGCTGAAGCATACCTTCCCACACCAAGTTGACTAGAGCATGTGGGTGAAGGCGCCAAGCCCACCCCAGCTCAACCTCTCCAAGTGAAAGAGCTGTAGGGGAGCTGTCCTCAGCAATGGGGCTCTGCTGCCAGTTCTCAGAGAGTGACCTTCTGTCCTAGCAGCAATGTGGCTTGTTTAGGAATCCGCATGGGACCCTCTCAGCCAACCACTCAACCAAATATAACCTAGTCTGAAGACGATTAATAAAAACTCAGGGTCAGAAACTGGGGTTCAACCTGAAGATCCGAAAAGTAAAACGGCCAGCCACTGGCTCTTACCTCGACCTCAGTCTGAAATGGCAATCCTTCCTCCTGGAATCTCAGGAGTCTGCATCTGGGAGCTGTCTCATCCAGTCTTATATTCCTCTCTAGGGCTGGAATCAAAGGTGTGCACCACTCGGTTTCTATGGCAACTAGGGTGTCTGGTGCCTACTGCGATTAAAGGTGTATGTTACCATAACTTGGTCTGTAAGGCTGACCAGTGGGCCTGTTTGACTCTCAGATCTTCAGGCAGGCTTTGGTTATTAAAATACATGTGAAATGCCACAACACTAGTTCCACCCTGGAAGCCGTGCCTGGAATACAAATGGCCAGTTGAGACTCCATATCCTCCATTACCAGGAGTCCTTACTAAGGTCACTCTCATAGGTTCTAGGAAGTTTTCGCACTGCCCCCCCCCCCCATTGCTGCCCAATTTCAGCTGTCTCTGCCTGTGCTATTTCCCTGACATGATTCGCCCACTTCTGTCCCCATCCACCTCCAGGCCACCGGCAGAATCTATTCTATTTCCCATTTGCAGGGAGATCCCTATTCCCACCCCCATAGCCCTCATGTTTACCTAACCTCTCTGGGTCTAGGCATTGTACCTTGATTATAGTTTACTTAACAGGTAATATCTACTTATAAGTGAACACATACCATATTTGTCTTTCTGGGTCTGGGTTACCTCACTCAGGATGATTTTTTTCCTAGTTGCATCCATTTGCCTGCAAATTTCATGGTGTCATTTTTGAAAATGCTGAGTAATACTCCATTGGGTAAATGAACCACGTTTTCTTTATCCGTTCTTCAGTTGAGGCCAGCATAGATTGTTTCCAGTTTCTGGCTATTATGAATAAAGCTGCAATTATCATAGTTGAGCAAGTGATAAAATAGAGCATCCTTTGGGTGTATGCCCGAGAGTGTTATAACCAGGTCTCCATGTAGATTGAGTCCCAATTTTCTGAAGAACTGCCATATTGATTTCCATAGTGACTGTACAAATTTTCACTCCAATCAGCAATGGAAGAATGTTCCCCTTGTTCCATATCCTCCCTGGTACGAGCTGTCACTTGTGCTATTGATCTTAGCCATTTTGACATGTGTAAGATAGAATCTCAAAGTAGTTTTGATGTGCATCTCACTGAGGGCTAAGGATGTTGAACGTTTCTTTGTTCCTCAGTCATTTCAGTTTCCTCTTTTAAGAAGTCCCTGTTTAGATCTGTACCCCATTTTTTAGTTGGATTATTTGGATTTTTTATATCTAGCTTCTTGAGTTCCTTATATATTTTGGAAATTAGTTCTCAATTGCATATAGAATTTGGAAAGCAAAACAACAACAACAAAAAAAAACCCTTGCAATTCCATAGCCTTGCAGAAGCTTTTCAGGTTCATGAGGTCTGTTCTCAAAGAACCAGCTCTGTGTCTCACTGGTTCTTTGCATTATTTTTGTTTGTTTCTGTTTTATTGATTTCAGCCTTCAGTTTGATTATTTCTTTTGGGTGTAATTCTTTTTGCTCTAGGGCTTTCAGGTATGCTGTCCAATTGCTGGGATGGAATTTCCCTGTTTTATGTGGGCACTTAGTGCTATGAACTAAGTGTTATGAACTCTTAGAAAGCATTCATTGTGCCCCATAAGTATGCATATGTGTGTGCATTCAATTTCATTCAATTATAGAAAATCTTGAATTTCCTTATTTCTTTCTTGCCTCATTTTTCATTTGGGAGTGACTGATTCCGCGTTTCCATGGGCGTGTAAAGCTTTGTGCTGGTTCTGTTACTGCTGATATCCAGCTTCAATTCGTGACGGTCTGATGGGATGCAGGGAGCTCTTTCCGTTTTCTTGTATCCATTGAGACTTGAGATTTGTGTCCAAGAATGTGGTCAATTTTGGAGAAAGTCCATGAGATTCAGAAAAGAAAGTGTATTCTTTTTTGCTTGGGTGAAATGTTGTATAAATATCTGTTATATCCATTTGGTTGATGACTTCAGTTAGCTCCAGCATTTTTCTGTCTAGTTTTGGTCAGAATGACCTGTCCATTGGCGAGAGTGGGGTGTTGCAGTCTCCTGCTATCAGTGGATATGGGATTTAAGCTGTAATAGTGTTTCTTTTACACAAGTGGGTGCCCTTACTTTGGGGGCATAGATGTTAGGAATTGAAAGGTCATCTTGGCGGATTTTTCTTTTGATGAGTATATAGTGCCCTTCCCTTTATCCTTTGACTAGTTTTGATTTGAAGTCGATTTTGTCAGATATTAAAATGGCTATACTAGCTTCTTTCTCAGATCCATTTGCTTGGAATATCTATTCCGAGCCCTGTACCCTGAGGTAACATCTATGCTTGATGCTGAGGTGGGTTTCTTGGATACAGCACGAGAATAATCCTGTTTTTGCATCCATTCTATTAGTTTGTCTTTTTAGTGATACATTTTTTATTGATATTTATTGAGCTCTACATTTTTCTCTGCTCCCCTCCCTGCATCTTCCCTCCCCCTTTCTTTTTTTTTGATTATTAATTTCATTTTTTTATTGAAAAAATTTCTGCCTCCTCCCTGCCTCTCATTCCCTCCCCCTTTCTTTCTTTTCTTTTTTTTTTTTTTTTTTTTTTTTTTTTTTTTTTTTGGTTTTTCGAGACAGGGTTTCTCTGTGGTTTTGGAGCCTGTCCTGGAACTAGCTCTGTAGACCAGGCTGGTCTCGAACTCACAGAGATCCGCCTGCCTCTGCCTCCCGAGTGCTGGGATTAAAGGCATGCGCCACCACCGCCCGGCCTGAAATATCCCTTTTTTTAATTAAAAACTTCTATAAACAAAAAAATAGAGCTTTTTCCTTCTAGGAAAAGGGGGGAGAGATTAACTAAATCCAATAAATTAGATTAGTCATATGCTAAAAGTTTGGCAACTGTAAGGTTTAATCTGAAATTATTTCACCCTGATTTTTGCTTATTTTTTCCAATTACTAATATATTATTATAGAACTCTTGCATGGTCATTATTTCAAGATATAAGTTTGCTTATTTTTACTCATTTTATTAGTCCATTGAGAATTTTATATGATGTATTTTGATCATATTCACTGTTGCCCCAATTCCTCCCAGATCTATCACTTACTTCCTAACTCACCCAACTGTGTCTTCTTTTAAAAACAAAATCTATCATGTCCAACTTGGGCTGCCCATATACTCCTTTTTGAAATGTTTTATTAGATGTATTTATTATTCCTTGTGTATGAGTGTTTTGCCTCCATGTATGTTCCTGCACCATGTTTTGTTTGGTGCCCACTGAGGACAGAAGAGGGCACTAGATCCTCTAGAACTGTAGTTAGCTGTTGGTTGTGAGCTGCAGTGTAGGTGTTGGGAAGCAAACTCAGGTGCCCCCGCAAGAGCAGTAAGTGCTCTTAACCTCTGAGCTAACTCTTCATGTCTCCCTCCCCGTATCCTCTTCATTGTGTGCCCTTTACTGGAGGATGAACAATCTACCAGGGGCTGCATCCTTAAAGAAAATTGACTGTTCTCCCAGAAGCTATCAACTGCCAATAGCTCCTTATCTATGTGTGGGAGTTTCTACCTCTATTTTTATGCTGGAATTTTGTCAGACTTAAGTTTGTACAGTTCTTACGCATGTTGTCTCAACGGCTGTGAGTTCACATATGTGACGGTCCAGTTATATCCAGGAAACACTGTTTCCTTGCAGTCACCTAATGCTCTGGCTCTTAGGCTCATTCCACTTCTCCACAGTGATCCTTGAACCTTAGGAGGAAGGGATTTGGTGATGTCTCACTCAATGGGCAAGCATTCCCTGATCGCTTGTTCTCTGCACCTTGATCAGTTGTGGGTATTTATGTTAATCATTGACTACAAGAAGAAATTTCTTTGATGACAGTTAACATATGCAGTAATTTATGGTTTAATGTTATATCAGTAGGAATCAGTTTAATAGTATGCTCATTTATCAGCGTAATAGCAGTAGGCTCTCTTCTGTGGCATATGACCTGTCTAGCCACAGGTTCTTGGCCCCAGTAACAGTGGCAGGTATAAATCTCAATTCGTCGCCGGGCGATGGTGGCGCACGCCTTTAATCCCAGCACTCGGGAGGCAGAGGCAGTCGGATCTCTGTGAGTTCGAGACCAGCCTGGTCTACAGAGCTAGTTCCAGGACAGGCTCCAAAACCACAGAGAAACCCTGTCTCGAAAAAAAAAATCTCAATTCGTGGAACAGGCCTTAAATATAGTCAGAAAGTAGTTTGTTACAGCCTTAAATCTGGACCATTATGGCACCAGTGGGCATGTCTTTCCTGGTCATTTCTGTAGCTCAAAAGTTTCACATTTGGGTAAGACTGGTGATTCCGTTCTACTCACGAGTGTATAAGCACCTTCCAGCACTAAGAAAACTAGTCAATAGGAATGTAGCTTCCAGTTGGGTGCCATCTTGATTTCTTCATGTTCTATGGTTCAAGTATGTGATGATTTACCTTGTTGTCAAATTCAGGAATGTGAGCAACTCCACTGGCAATAGTCTGTAACATTTGGAAAACTATAGGACTTCATTGGCTAACAACTCCAAAATGAATAGCCCATTCCTGGCACTGAGCTTTTGATTTGTGGGCTGGAGAGATGGCTCAGTGGTTAAGAGCATTGCCTGCTCTTCCAAAGGTCCTGAGTTCAATTCCCAGCAACCACATGGTGGCTCACAACCATCTGTAATGAGGTCTGGTGCCCTCTTCTGGCCTGCAAGCATACAAGCAAACAGAATAATGTACACCTAATAAATAAATATTTTTTTAAAAAGCTTTTGATTTGTTATCCTTTAGATAACTTTTGATAGGGTAATTATCAACCTGCCAAAGGGTGACTCCATTTAAACTCTTTTTCATATGTGTGCATATAAATATTTTCAGAAGATCGTACAGTATTAGGGTTTCTTTTTTAAAATATTTATTTGTTTGTTTATTTATTTATTATGTATACAATATTCTTTCTGTGTTCAGTTGATGAACATTTAGGATGTTTTCATTTCCTAGCCATTGTGAATAGGACAGAATGAACATGGATAAAGAGATATCTCTATAGTAAGATACAGCCCAAGAGTAATTTGTCTATACCTTGTGATAGATATTTCTAGCTTTTTGAAGAACCTCCACACTGATTCCATAGTGACCACACAAGCTTGCATTCCCACCAGCAGTGAATAAGTGTTCCAACTTCCAAACATCCATGCTAGCACATTCTATCATTTGGATTTTGTATTTTACCCATTCTTCCTGGGGTAAGATAAAATCTCAAAGTAGTTTGGATTTGCATTTTCCTGATGACTAGGAATGTTGAACATTTAAAAAAATGTTTCTCAGCTATTTGCATTTTATCTTTTGAGAACAATCCTTTTAGTTTCAAGCCACATCTTTGTTTTTCCCCTTGATGTTTAGTTTTTCAGTTCTTTGTATATTCTAAGCACTAATCCTCTGTCAGATGCATATAGCTGGTAAAGATGTTTTCCCATTCTGTAGGCTAACTCTTCACTCAAATGATAATGCTCTTTCTGGTAGAGAAACTGTTTTGTTTCATGAGGGCCCATTTGTTAATTGTTGATCTTTTTGTTTGTTTTCATGATGGGTTTCTCCGAGTAGTACTGGTTGTCTTGGAACTCACTCTGTAGACCAGGCTGGCCTCCAACTCAAAGAGATCCACCTGGCTCTGCCTCCGGAGTGCTGGGTGTAAGGCATGAGTCAGCACTACCTGGCTAATTGCTGCACTATGGGGATCCTGTTCCTGCTGAAGTGAGTTCAGGAATATTCCCTACATTATCCTCTATCAGATTCGGAGTCCTGGGTTTTATGGAAGGTCTTTTGTCCACTTGGAGCTGAGTTCTCTGCAGGATGAGTCTGTTTCATGCCAGTATGATGCTGTTTTTACCGCAGTCATGCTGTAGTTTAACTTTAACCCTGANTTTATTTATTTATTATGTATACAATATTCTCTCTGTATGCCTGAAGGCCAGAAGAGGGCACCAGACCTCTTTACAGATGGTTGTGAGCCACCATGTGGTTGCTGGGAATTGAACTCAGGACCTTTGGAAGAGCAGGCAATGCTCTTAACCTCTGAGCCATCTCTCCAGCCCCCCGGCATGGGAAATCTTTAATCTTAATCTTATTCGATTTCCTTTTAAGCATCTTAAAGTTTCCATTGTGTAACTCTTTCACATCTTTGGCTAGATTTATTCCTAGATACTTTACTTTTTGGGATATTGTGAATGCAATTGTTTCCCTGATCTTTTTTCCTGTGTGCTTGTCACCTGTGTATAGGAAGGGTACTGATTTTTGTGTTCTGCTACTTTGATTAATATACCTATCAGCTGTAGATTTCTGGTGGAGTCATTAGGGGTATTTTATAAATAGAAACATATTATCTATAAATAAAAATACTTTGAAAATAATTTTTGAGACAGCCTTTCTCTGTGTAACAACCCTGGATGTTTTGAAACTATGTAGCCCAGGCTGGCCTCGAACTCACAGAGATCTGCTACCTCTGCCTCACGAATTCTGGGATTAAAGGCATAAGCCACCACCCTCCAGCTTGAATATGCATTTTAAAGTATGTCAATATGAATCTCTGAATTTTCTCAGTGTCTGTTGAAATGTTTCTCTTTTGTCTTCAATTTTATTAATTTGGATTCTCTTTTTGGTTAATTTGGGACAGGTTTGTTAATCTTGTTAAACTTTTAAAGAACCAGCTTTCTGTTTCATAGATTATTTGTATTGTTTTTTTTTTATATTTCAGTAAGTTTGGTTTTGATTATCTGTTTGGTATGGGAGTTGCTTCTTTCTGTCTATGTGTTGTTTTTATTGGTTAGTTTTTTTTTTTTTGGTTTTTTGAGACAGGGTTTCTCTGTGGCTTTGGAGCCTGTCCTGGCACTAGCTCTGTAGACCAGGCTGGTCTCGAACTCACAGAGATCCGCCTGCCTCTGCCTCCCGAGTGCTGGGATTACAGGCGTGCGCCACCATCGCCCGGCTGTTTTTATTGGTTAGTGAATAAAGAAACTGCTTTGGCCTATACCAAGACAGAACTTAACTAGGTGAGGAAAACTAAACTGAATGCTGGGGGAAAGAAGGCAGAGAAGCCATGTAGTCCCGCCAGAGACAGATGCCAGAACTTTACCAGAGGATGAGAATTTGTGGAATCCTTCCAGACTAATGTGGTTTGATGGACCAGGATCCCCTGAAAGGTCACCAGGACACCCCAAAAAATATTCACCCAACAAAAAGCAGGAAGCAATTTGGAGAGAACTATGCCCAAATTCCCAAATATTATTTATAAATGTTTGTTTACATTTAAAGGGGGATGTGCTATAGAGATGGATATTTTGCATTGGTATGGATCTTGGTTTATTGATACAAATTTAAGATCAATTTTGTTATATATTTCTGCTCTTGATTAAGGTATTGTGTTTATGAATCTCATTTATAAATGTAATGTATAATTAAGGAATATGGGTTAATAGATAATCATCTATAATAGTCAAGCCTATAGTCATGTTAGTTAGGTTTTCTAGATATATAGAGTTATATTTTAGTTAGATAGATAATCTTCAAACCTTTCAAAGACCTTCAGAATATGGCATTTAAAATGTTTTAGGAACTTGGGACATTTCATGACTGTGAGACAGATTTGCTCCTGACAGCACCAATTAATTCAAGAGGAAGATGGAAGCCTAGCGGTGGTGGCACAGCCTTTAATCCCAGCACTCAGGAGGCAGAGGCAGGCGGATCTCTGTGAGTTCGAGACCAGCCTGGTCTACAGGGCTAGTTCCAGGACAGACTCCAAAGCCACAGAGAAACCCTGTCTCGAAAAAACCAAAAAAAAGAAAAAAGAAAAGAGGAAGATGGCCATCGAGGCTCCTGATGGAGTTTGCTAGCCATTTGGGCAAGAAACTGTGCTTGCCTGGACTGCTTGATGGTATGCTTTATTAATTTGACATGCAGGACCCACAGAAAAATGACTGCTGATGCTGCCTAAAGAAGGTGAGACAGTCCTTTGGGGTTCCTACTTCATGAAAGAGTCTGCCAGACATTCTGCAGGACACAGAAAAAAGTGACTGACAAACTGTCAATACAGAGCCTGGCGGTGGTGGCACACGCCTTTAATCCCAGCACTTGGGAGGCTGAGGTAGGCAGATCTCTGTGAGTTCGAGACCAGCCTGGTCTACAAGAGCTAGTTCCAGGACAGGCTCCAAAACCACAGAGAAACCCTGTCTCGAAAAACCAAAAAAAAAGAACAATGGTCCACTACATTTAGTGACATTATACTGACTTAACAAAATGATCAGGAGGCAGCAACCACCTTAGATTTGTTAGTAATGCTTATGTACATCAGAGGATGGGAAATAAACCCAGTCAAAATTCAAGGGCCTTCTACCTCAGTGAAATTCTTAGGAAACCACTGGTATGGGGGCATTTAGAGATATTCCTTCTAAGGTAGAGGGTAAGTTATTGCACCTGGCTCCTCCCACCACCAAGAAAGAAGCAACACACTTACTGGGCCTATAGATTCTGGAGGCAGCACATTCCTCACTAGGGTGTGTTACTCCAGCCCAAACTTCAAGTGACTCATAAAGCTGCTAGCTTTGCGTGGGACTTGGAACAAGAGAAGGCTCTTCAACAGGTCCAGGCTGCTCTACCACTTGGACCATATGACTTAGCAAACATGATGGTATTTTAGGTATTGGTGGCAGATAGGGATGCTGTTTGGAGCTTTTGGCAGGCCCCTATAGATGAATCACAGAAGAGACCTTTGGGATTTGGGGGCAAGGCTCTTCTACCATCTTCTGCAGACAACTATTCTCCCTTTGAGAATTAACGTTTGACAGGGGACCACCAAGTTATGATTCAACCTAAGCTGCCCATCATGAGCTGCGTATTTCTTGATCCACCAAGTCATACAGCAGCAATGCGTTATCAAATGACAGTGGTACCTATGTGATCGGGCCTGAGCAGGTCCTGAAGGCACAAACAAGTCACATGAAGAATCACATAAGGAAGTTTCCTAAGTGCCTCTGGTTTCTCCTCCTGTTACAATGGCTTCTGTTCCCAAACTTGCCCCGGATGGGGTGTGCCTTATGATCAGTTGACTGAGGAGGAGAGGACTAGGGCTCTGCATACCATGCAGGCAGCACCCAGAAGTAGACAGCTGCAGCATTACAACCCCTTTCTGGGGCGACCCCGAAAGCCATAGGTGAAGGTACATCTTCATTGTGGGAAAATGCTGAGTGGTACACATGGTTGTACATTTTGTTTGGAAGAAGAAATTGCTACATGTATGATTGTTCACCAAGTCATGGCTGTAGCCCATGGATTGCCTGGGTGGTCAGGGGCTCGGAAAGAATGTGATTGGAAAATTGGTGGGTGAGAAAGATAGCTGGGGTAGAAGAATGTGGCTAGATCTCTCTAAATGGCAAAGGATGTGGAGGTACTTGTGTCCAAGAGGTGACTTCAGCAGAGAAGTTCAGTAATCAGTCAGCCTCCTTCCCCAGCCATCCCTGTCATCGCCCAATGGGCTCATGAGCAAAGTGACCATGGTGGCAGACATGGAGGTTTTGCATGGGCTCAACAACATGGACTTCTGCTCACTAAGCCTGTCCTGGCTACAGCTGCTGCTGAATGTCTGATCTGCCAGCAACAGAGACCAACGTTAAGCCCCCAAGGTGGCACCATTCCCAGGGGTGACCAGTCAGCAGCCTGATGGAAGGCGGGCTACTTTGGACACTTCCTTTATGGAAAGAGCAACAGTTTCGCCTTCCTGGTTATGGATTTGCCTTTCCTGGTGCTTTTGCCAAAATTACCATCCATGGACTTGCAAAATGCCTTACTCACCATCACAGTATTCCACACAGCATTACTTCTGATGAAGAACTCACCTGCCAGCCGGAGAAGTGTAACAGTGGGCCAATGTTCATAAAATCTTCTGGTCTTACTATAGTCCCCACCAGCTGACTCGATAGGAATGATGGAATGTCCTTTGGAAGGCACAGCTACAGTACCAATTAGGTGACAGCAGCCTGGAGGGCTATGGCAGGCAGTGTATGGTTTGAATTGGCATCCAATATATGCTATGGTATGGTGTGGTGTGGTGTGATGTGGTGTGGTATGGTATGGTATGGCTTCTCCCATAGTCAGGATTCATGGGTCCAGGAATCAAGGGGTAGAAATGGGAATGATTTCATTCACTATCATCCCTAGGGACCAACTAGAAAAATCTTTGATTCTTGTTCCTGTGTCTTTAAGTTCTGTTGGCCTAGAAGTATTAGTTCCAGATGGGGTTGGGGGATGGGGGAGTAAGGAGAATTCCTGTTAGGAGACACAGCGAACATTCCACTGACTCAGACATCCCCCACCCCCCATGCCAGTTTGGGCTTCTGATGCCCTTAAGAAAGAAATGACAGTGTTAAGAGGGGTGATTGAACCACACTACCAGGGGGAAATTAGACCACTTCTCCACAATGGAGGTAAGAAAGATTATGTATGTCTGGGGTGCAGAAAAGGTTTTAGGGTGTCTCGTGGTGTTACCATGCCCTGTGATTAAAGTCAACAAAAAACTAAACCACCCTAATCAAAGCAGGATGACAAAGGACACAGAGCCTTCAGGAATGCAGGTATGGGTCACTCCTAAAGGAAAAGAACCAAGAACTACTGAGGTGCTTGCTGAGGGTGGAGGAAGTACAGAATGGGAGTAGAGGAAGGTAACTCTAAATAGCAGCTAAGGACACTGACCAGTTGTAGAAGTGAGGATTATGATTAGCATGAGTGTTTCTGTGCTGTTTTGTTTACTTTTCTTTTCTTTTTTTTTTTTTTTTTGGTTTTTCGAGACAGGGTTTCTCTGTGGCTTTGGAGCCTGTCCTGGCACTAGCTCTGTAGACCAGGCTNGGGTTTCTCTGTGGCTTTGGAGCCTGTCCTGGCACTAGCTCTGTAGACCAGGCTGGTCTCGAACTCACAGAGATCCGCCTGCCTCTGCCTCCCGAGTGCCGGGATTAAAGGCGTGCGCCACCATCGCCCGGCTTTTGTGCTGTTTTGTTAAGAATGTGTTTGTACATATATTAAGTAGATATTTGTGTTTCCTTTCCTCTATTTCTTTACCACCTTGTATAATATATCTGAGATAATATCAATGGTCATCATATTAAGTTTTGATATGCTAAAAGACTAAGCATTCCTCGAGGAGAACATTGTCATCCATTCTAAAATATATAGTGCATGTGTGGTTGTACATTGGGGAATTGTATCATGCTAGGCAGAGTTATGACCTGTTATTGTTATTTTTGGAAATACAGCATGATATAAGACGCGATTGTATATCAAGCTGACAATGAGTTGACTTGTGATGACTAACCTTGGTTGTCAGCTAGACTACACTTGGAATCAACTAAAACCCAAGAAACTAGGCATGCTTGTGAAAGAATTTCTTGATTGGATCATTTGCAGTTCAAAGATGCCACCCCATATCTGTACCACACCTTCTGGTGTCAGCCCACACTAAAGAGCATGGAAGAGGGGGGAAGCTTTTGCTTTTTGCCTGCTTGCCCTCGATTTTGCTGGCAAGCTCATCTGTCTTGCTGCTGAGGCATTCTTTCCCTAGTATTGATATCTACTTCTTCAAGATTGTGACCCAGGCTGACTCAGCTCTGGGAATTCTCTCCTACTCCAGCACCAGATTGGGACTGCTGAGACATCCAGCCTTGTGAACTTAAAGAACTGGCAAATTCTTGGTCTTTCCTCTGCGACACAGCCATTGGTGAACAAGCTGGACCACAGCCTGTACGCCTCTCTACTAAATCCCACATACATGCCTGTTACACTCTCTAACAGTTCTGGAGAGAGCCCTGACTAATACATGTACTTTCTACAGTTTCTGTTGCTGTTAGCATCCAACTTTAATCCATCGTTGTCAGATAGAACATAGGGTGTGATTTCAAGTTTCTTTTATTTATTGAGACTTGCTTTTGTGTCCTAATGTGTGGTTGATCCTGGGGAAAGTTCCATGGGATGCTGAAAAGAATAATGTATTATTTAGAGTTTGGATGTGATGTCCATTTGATTTCGGATGTCATTTAACGCCAAAGTTTCTCTGTTTGGTGGTTTTTCTTCTCTGGATTACATGCATATTGATGAGATTGAGGTCTTGAAATTGCCGCTACCACTGTGTTTATATCAATCTGTTATTGTAGATCTAAAAGTATTTCTTTATGAAAGTGAGTGCTTCTGCGTTTGGTGTGTATAGACTTGAATTGTAATGTACTGTTGATGGATTTTTCTGTTAATGAGTATGAACTATTCCTCTTTATCTTACCTGTCTGGTGTAGGTTTTAAGTCTGTTTGGTCAGAAATTGTAAAGCACAATGCCACGTCCGCTTTTCGCGCTATTTGCTACAATACGCGCCTGTACTATGTCCCGGTTCGCGAGTCTCAGGCAAGGGCCTGGAGATTTAAACACATATGCACACAGACAGAGACACAGGGACGCGAGTCATCATTGATACAAGAATGCCAACTTTATTGTGTTCAGGGGCAGTTTATGTAGTGCTCTGGCCACACCCCAGCTCTCGGGATCTTTTAGCTGCAGCCACCAGAAACCATTCCCCTGTCTCGTGCACAGAGCAGCTGCAAGCATAGGAAAACAAGTTGTTTACAGGAAATTCAGGGTCTGGGGGGTCCACAGGCCCCACAAGAAATTAGAATAATTCGCCGGGCGGTCGTGGCACATGCCTTTAATCCCAGCACTTAGGGAGGCAGAGGCAGATGAATTTCCATGAGTTCGAGGCCAGCCTGGTCTACAGAGTGAGTTCCAGGAGAGCCAGAGCTGAATGGAGAAACCCTATCCCCTGTCTTGAAAAATAAAAAAAAAAGAAAAAAGAAAGAAAAAAATGAAATAAATTAGAATAGTTATACCTGTTTATTTATCTCCCTTTACTTGAAATTCCTTTTATCCTACAATGGTTGATGGTGAAGGTGTTTCTTGGAAGCAGCAAAAGATGGATGTTGTTTTCTGTTTTTATTTATATTCTTTTTTTTTTTTGTTTCGAGACAGGATTTCTCTTAGCTTTGGAGCCTGTCTTAGAACTCGCACTGAAGACCAGGCTGGTCTCGAACTCACAGAGATCTGCCTGTGTTCTGAGTGCTGGGATTTAAGGTGTGCGCCACCACCCCCTGGCTTTATTTATATTCTTAAATTCAAATATATGTACGTCGTTGATTGTTTGTATTATTTTCTTTGTTTCTATTTCATTAATTTCTACTTTGGTTTTTATTATTTCTACTGTCTACTGGATTTGATTTGAGTTTGTTATTGTTTTTCAAAATTCTTGAGAGTAAGTCACCTATTTGTGCTTTCTGAATGTGTTTGCTTGTATATTTTTTCATCACTAGAAGTCCAGTGCACTATCCATTGCCCCACAGAGCCACCTGTATATTTCTGGTTTTGAGACGGTGTCTCACTGTGAAGATCTGGCTGACCTGAAACTCTATATGTAAATCAGGATTGCCTTGAACTCACAAAGATCTACCTACCTCTACTTCTTGTGTTCTGTAATTAAAGACATGCCACCGGGCTGGAGAGATGGCTCAGTGGTTAAGAGCACTGCCTGCTCTTCCAGAGGTCCTGAGTTCAATTCCCAGCAACCACATGGTGGCTCACAACCATCTGTAATGAGGTCTGGTGTCCTCTTCTGGCCTGCAGACATACAGACAGAATATTGTATACGTAATAAATAAATAAATAAATATATTTTTTAAAAAAGACATGCCACCATACCCAGCTTTCTATCTGACTTTTATTTTTGTTTTTATTTTATTTTATTTTTATTTTTATTTATTTTTTTTTTTGAGACAGGGGTTTCTCTCAGTAACAGCTCTGGCTGCCCTGGAGCTCACTCTGTAGAACAGGCTGACCTCAAACTCAGAGATCTCTTTGCCTTTGCCTCCCAAATGCAGGGATTAGAGACGTGCGCCACTACTGCCCGGCTTCTATTTGATTTGGTAATGTAGATATTTACAACTCCAAATTTTCCCCTTAGGACTGCCTTTAATGTGTCCCTGGGGTTTTGTTGTATTATGTTGTGATTTTCATTTAATTCCAGAAATTTAAGATTTTATTTCTAACCGGGCAGTTTAATCCCAGCTCCTGGGAGACAGAGGCAGGTGGAGCTCAGTGAGTTCCAGGTCTAGAAGAGCTTGCTCCTTCTAGGTTACAAAGGAGGTTTGACCCTGGGAGTGGCTGTTTACCAGACCCTTGACCTAGGGTGTGATTGCTGCCCGTCCTGCCAACAACAGAATACTTAACTTGGGATGTAATTACTTAATGTAATGAAAATGTAATTGCTGTTTGTTCTTTGTGTCTTGGTAGAGCAGTCTTTTGCCTCCCCCCCTTTTGGATTGGGGTATATAAAGCACGTGGAAAGTAAACTCAGGCAGATTCAGTATTCCCTGGGTTGCCCTCCTGACTCTATTATGTCTCTGTATTTCTTTTGTATCTCTGTTTATTCTGCCTAACATTTCTAATTTTTTGTTGTTTTGGTTTTTTGAGACAGGGTTTCTCTGTAGCTTTGGAGCCTGTCCAAAAACTAGTTTTTGTAGACCAGGCTGGTCTTGAACTCATAGAGATCTGCCTGCCTCTGCGTCCCGAGTGCTGGGATTAAAGGCGTGCACCACCACCGCCTGGCCTACAAATTGAATTTCAGCTGCAGCCATTATCATGGATGATAAATTCTAATAAAAAATGGTATCTGATATGGTTTGGATATTTCCACCAAAACTCATGTTGAAATTCAAACTCAGTTATAAAATAAGAAGATGGAAACTTAATACAGATTTAAACTTAGTAAAACTACAGTACTTGAAAGTGGAACCTTCCAGAAGTAATTCAGGTTAATGAGCCAATGTGTGGGAGTCCCTAACTCAATGGATCTGTGGTTTTATAAGAAGAGAGGAAAAGACCTGAGCTGCATATTCAATGTGATTGCTGTGCATGGCTGCCCACTCTGGACTTCCTAAGTCTCAAAACCATGATGCAAGCATGTATCTTTTCCTGGGTCATGAATTTGAGAGGGAATAGTAAGTGAAGGAAGACATGACTATATTTTAATTACAATAAAAAATAGCCAGGCAGGCCGTGATGGTGTGCGCCTTTAATCCCTGCATTTGGGGGCCAGAGGCAGGCAGATCTCTGTGAGTTTGAGGCCAGCCTGGTCTACAAGAGCTAGTTCCAGAACAGGCTCCAAAGCTACAGAGAAACCTGTCTTGAAAAACCAAAAAAAAAAAAAAAAAGAATTAAAAGGCTAAAATTTACAAAAAGTACAAAGAAAATTAAAAAATGGAAATATAACAAGGAAAAATTTATCAAAGACCCAGTTGAGAGGATTAAAAAAAACATCAAAACTGGTCATCTGAAAGGACAGGGTGTACAGTCTTTTCACATAATTGATCAAGAGAGAAGACACATGGGTTGGAGCAATGGTCCTGTGCATAAGAGCACTTGCTGTTATTCCAGAAGTCCCAAGTTCAATTCTCTGCAGCCATGTTAGGCAGCTCACAAGTACCTATAACTCCAGTTCCAGGGGATTTGATTTTTTTTTTTTTTTTTGATTTTCGAGACAGGGTTTCTCCATAGCTTTTGGTTCCTGTCCTGGAACTAGCTCTTGTAGACCAGGCTGGCTTCGAACTCACAGAGATCCGCCTGCCTCTGCCTCCTGAGTGCTGGGATTAAAGGCGTGCGCCACCACCCCGCCTGGCTTTTTTTGTTTGTTTGATTGTTTGTTTTTTGTTTTTTTTTTTTTTCTATTTTTCCCAGGGGATTTGAAAGCCTGTTATGACACCTGAAGGCACACACACAGTCTTGCCACACACAGACACACATGTGCACACACGAAAGTAAAAATCAAATCTCTCCCGGTGGTGCTGGTGGCACACCTTTAATCCCAGCACGGGGGGGGGGGGGGGGGGGGGGGGGGGGGGGGGGCGGAGCTCAAGGCCAGCCTGATCCACAAAGAATCTTCCAGAATAAGGGCTGTTCTGCAGAGAAACCTCATATAGAAATGCCAAAACAAAACAAACAAACAAACAACAACAACAAACAGCAAACAAACAAACAGTAACAACCAAGTGTTCTTGGTTGACAAATGGAAAAGAAAATGTGGTTCACGCAATGGAATTCGAATCAGCTGGAAAGAAAACTGAAGGAAAATATCCTGAGTGAGGTAACCCAGATCCAGAGAGACAAAAGCCACGCGTTCTCTCTTACTTGAAGGTTCTAGCTCCAAGCCTTTAGATATGAACACATAACACAAAGTAGCCAAAGAAGCCAGGAAAGAAGGGGAAGAGAATGAACCTTAGACAATTGGATAGTGGAAGACAGGTGCTATGAAGTTGGTAATGAGAATAACGGGGGGATTGTAACTGAGTGGGAGTAAAGAAGGGTAATGGAAAAAAGAGAAAGAAAGAACACCAAAGATACTTGATAAAGTCACAGGGAAACATTTTTTTTTGAGCTTACTTAAAATGCGTGTAATATATACATATATAAACTATACTTACATATATAGTTTAAGTGAACTTAAGCCACACAGGGAATAATGCTCCCTGCAAGAGCCATTGACCAAACAAACAAACAAAAAAAAAACTCAAAAAACAAAAACAAAGAAATAGCAAAAATATTCTAATTATCCATAAATTATTCAGCATGTATTTTAATTTTGTAATTTTGATGATAGTCTATTTGGTTTTTGTTTTGTTTTTTTCAAGACAGGGTTTCTCTGTGTATTTCTGGCTATTCTAAAACTTGCTTTGTAAACCAGGGTGGCCTAGAACTCCCAGAGATCCACCTGCCTCTGCTTCCCTGAGTCCTGGGATTAAAGGAGTGGGCCACCACCGCCCAGCTTGATAATTTATAATAAGCATATTCATGTTCTATATTTGGGTGCCTACTCTATAATCCAGTCTCAGCAATATAATTTTAATAACAACATCACTTGATTTTTTTGATAAAATTGGCCTAAAGGCCTATCATTTCAGTTGTTAGGGATTTAATATCCTGACATACCACAGTCTTTGTCTCAAAATGTAGGTGTGGGAGCGTCTCTCTGACACCAGGAGATATTTAGAGTTACTTGAAAGTGGCACTTCAGGTATTATGTCTAATGGTTGGCACACATTAACCACATAATGTAGTCAAAGTTTTGAAGCAGACAGTGCATCGGTTCCAGTTGTGGAGCAGGAGGGTTGTCAGGAAGGTATACATGCAGGACAATTGTTCTCTCCTGCCTTAACACATGGCTCCTATGACAAGTTTCAAGACACCAGTAAGGTAATGTGCCCATTGAGGAACTAGATGAACTTGAAAGTTCACCCTCTTCTGTGCTTCTAAATTTAGTGCTCTGGTCCAAATTAATGTTTCCCACGTCACTACTCATGATGCATTAGCCTGGCAGTTCTCAGGTCGCTGAACAGACAGGATGCTACTATGTTCAGTAGTTAGTCTCCATTTCCTTGAGGAACCAATGAATGCTCTTACTTTTTTTTTTCAGTCTTTTCATGTATTCAAGGGCTTCTTCCTACAATGTGTATGTCACAATTTGAGCTCTTTTTTATTTTTCCATGATATTTATTGAGCTCTACATTTTTCTCTGCTCCCTTCCCTGCATCTCCCCTCACCCCTTCAATCCTCCCCCAAGGTCCCCATGCTCCCAATTTACTCAGAAGATCTTGTCTTTTTATACATTCTACTTCCCATGTAGATTAGATCTATGTAAGTCTCTCTTAGTGTCCGCATTGTTGTCTAAGTTCTCTGGAATTGTGGTTTGTAGGCTGGCTTTTTTTTTTTTTTTTTTTTGTTTTTTGTTTAAAAACCACCTATGAGTGAGTACATGTGATAATTGTCTTTCTGGGTCTGGGTTACCTCACTCAAAATAATGTTTTCTAAGCCAGGCGGTGGTGGCACACGCCTTTAATCCCAGCACTTGGGAGGCAGAGGCAGGCGGATCTCTGTGAGTTCGAGACCAGCCTGGTCTACAAGAGCTAGTTCCAGGACAGGCTTCAAAACCACAGAGAAACCCTGTCTCGAAAAACCAAAAAAAAAAAAAAAAAAAAAAGAAAAAGAAAAAAGAAAATAATGTTTTCTAGCTCCATCCATTTTCCTGCAAAATCCAAGCTGTCGTTATTTTTTCTGCTGTATACTACTCCGTTGTGTAAATGTACATTTTTTTTTTTATCCATTCTTCGGTCGAGGGGCATTTAGGTTGTTTCCAGGTTCTGGCTATGACAAACAAAGCTGCTATGAACATAGCTGAACACATGTTGTTGTGGCACGATTGAGCATCCTTTGGATATATGCCCAAAAGTGGTATTACTGGGTCTTTAGGAAGGTTGTTTCCTAATTTTCTGAGAAATCACCACACTGACATCCAAAGGGCTTATACCAGCTTGCATTCCCACCAGCAATGCAGAAGTGTTCCCTTTTCCCCACAACCTTTCCAGCATAAGTTGTCATCAGTGTTTTTGATCTTGGCCAATCTTAGAGATGTAAGATGGAATCTCAGAGTTGTTTTGATTTGGACTTGAGTTTTGTGCATGGTGATAGATATGGGTCTATTTTCATTTTTCTACATGTTGATATCCAGTTATGCCAGCATCACTTGTTAAATATGCTTTCTTTTTTTCCATTTGATATTTTTACTTCTTTATCAAATATCAGGTGTTCAAAGATGTGTGGATTGATATTTGGGTCTTCTATTTTGTTCCATTGGTCCTCCTGTCTGTTCTTATGCCAGTACCAAGCTATTTTCAGGACTGTAGCTCTGTAGTAGAGTTTTGTTTTGTTTTGTTTTGTTTTTTTTTTTTTGTTTTTTAGAGACAGGGTTTCTCTGTGGCTTTGGAGCCTGTCCTGGAACTAGCTCTGTAGACCAGGTCCGCCTGCCTCTGCCTCCCGAGTGCTGGGATTAAAGGCGTGCGCCACTACCGCCCGGCTGTAGTAGAGTTTTAAATCAGGAATTGTGATGTCTCCAGAAGTTCTTTTATTGACCAGAATTGTTTTGGTTATCCTGGGTTTTTTGCTTTTCCAATTGAAGTTGAGTACCGTTCTTTGAAGAATTTTGCTGTTATTTTGATAGACATTGCGTTGAATCTGTAGATTGCTTTTGGTAAGATTGCCATTTTTATTATGTTAATTCTGCCTACTCAAGAGCATGGGAGGGCCGGACATTGGTGGTTCACGCCTTTAATTCCAGCACTCGGAGGCAGAGGCAGGCGGATCTCTGTGAGTTCGAGACCAGCTTGGTCTACAGAGCTAGTTCCAGGACAGGCTCCAAAGCCACAGAGAAACCCTGTCTCAAAAAAAGAAAGAGAGAGAGAGAGAGAGAGAGAGAGAGAGAGAGAGAGAGAGAGAGCACATGGGAGGTCTTTCCACTTTCTGGTGTCTTCTTCAAAGATTTAAAGTTCTTGTCATACAAGTCTTCCACTTGTTTGGTTAGAATTACCCCCAAGATATTTTATGCTATTTGTGGCTATTGTGAAGGATGTTGATTCTCTGATGTCTTCCTCAGCCCTTTTATCATCTGTGTACAGGAGGGCTACTGTTTTTTTTGTTTTTGTTTTTGTTTTAGTTAATCTTGTATCCTGCTACATTGCTGAAAGTGTTTATGAGTTGTAGAAGTTCCTTGGTAGAATTTTTGGGATCACTTATGTAAACTATCATATCATCAGCAAACAGTGAGAGTTTGACTTCTTTTTTTCCCAATTTGTATCTCTTTGGTGTCTTATTGCTCTAGCTAGGACCTCAAGTACTATATTGAATAGATATGGAGAGAGTGGACAACCTTGTCTTGTTCCTGATTTCAGTAGAATCACTGGGAGTTTCACTCCATTTAGTTTGATGTTGGCTCTTGGCTTGCTGTATATTGCCTTAATTATGCTTAGGTATGTTCCTTCTATCCCTGCTCTCTCCAAAACCTTTATCATGAGGGGATGTTGTATTTTGTCAAATGCTTTTTTGGCATCTACTGAGATGATCATGTGGTTTTTATTTTTCAGCTTGTTTATATGGTGGATTACGCTGACAGATTTTCGTATGTTGAACCATCCCTGAATCTTTGGGATAAAGCCAACTTGGTCATGGTGGATGATGATTCTGATGTGTTCTTAAATTTCGACAATTTGAACTCTTACAATCTACACTATGTGTGTATACACACACACACACACACACACAAACTCAAAGGAAAGAGATTGGTCATCTTTTAGAAATGGAAAAAAGTGGGTAGATCTCTGTGAGTTCAAGGTCAGCCTGGTCTACAGAGTAAGTTCCAGGATAGGCTCCAAAGCTACAGAGAAACCCTGTCTTGAAAAACAAAAAGAAAAGTGCGCACACATGAGAGAGAGAGAGAGAGAGAGAGAGAGAGAGAGAGAGAGAGAGAGAGAGAGAGAAGAGAAGTGGAAGAAAATTCCTGTATCCTTTTGGGATAAAATCAGTGTCAAATGGTATCATCAAAGGCATAGGGGCCTTTTCTTCTTCTTTGTCCTCCTCCTCTTCCTCCTCCTCCTCTCCTTTTGCCTGATTTTCTCTGCTGAGAGCATTCTGGATACAAAGTAACTTCACCAGCGGCAGCATAAAGGAAGTCTCTTACTGTACATGTCTTTTTATTACTGAGAAAAATCTTTCCCAAAAGTGCCCCAGGAGACTTCTCAGTCTCAGGACTAAAGCACATACATACTCATGCCTAAATTAACCACTAGCAAGGAGAATGAGTCTTTCAGTGCTTCTGATTGACTATTTAAAATTCCACCATCACCCCAATATAAGCCTGAGATAGGCCCTTTTCCTGAACACCTGATTACAACAGAACCACAGCAGCAGGGAAGAAAATGGGCCAGTTGATTAGAGCAGACTGCCAGCATCATGTGCTTTACACACGTACCGCCAGGCAGACATAGCTACTTGTGGATTGTTCGGTGAAAGGGTGCTACCCAGGAACTCACACAGGGCTGAGGGTGGGTGGGCACTTTGACAGATGACTGCCTATCCCCCCACTCAGCCTATCTTCCCTGCTCCTTCACACTCAGACAGTTCAGGTATTAAACCCTCACTTTTTTTTTTTTTTTTTGTTTTTTTAGAGACAGGGTTTCTCTGTGGCTTTGGAGCCTGTCCTGGAACTAGCTCTGTAGACCAGGCTGGTCTCGAACTCACAGAGATCCGCCTGCCTCTGCCTCCCGAGTGCTGGGATGAAAGGCGTGCGCCACCACTGCCTGGCTAAACCCTCACTTTTGAGCAAAGCTTAAAAATCATTGTTCATGCTTTCTCTTCTAGAAGAAAGAGGGGCTTATTCTTCCTAATTAAAGCCTCTATATAAAAGTTATTTGAGCAGTTCACTTTACTGAACTTCTCTCGCTTTCTGATTATATTTTGTACTTTAGAGGGACACGGATTTCTTACCATATGCAAGAAAATAGCTGTCTTGTGATTGCTCCAGTTTTCATAGCAACACTCAGTGCCCTATCTTATTGCTACCCTAGCCTTTCCTTTCTTCTGTTGAAAGGGGAGAGGCACATTTGTTAGGCAGTAGCACGGACAGTACTAGTGTTATGGTTTTGGTCCCTTTAAGCCACGCCCACTCCCTCCCCCATCCGCTGAGGCAGGTTGATCTTCAGCTTCCGGCCTGAGCTCTCTCTCTCTTTTCCATCTTCCTCTCGGAGAGGCCGCTTCGCTTCTGCCTCTCACCCCACTTCTCTGCTTCCCCTTCTCTGTCTCTTTCTCCTCCTCTCTCTCTCTCTCTCTCTCTCTCTCTCTCTCTCTCTCTCTCTCTCTCTCTCTCTCTCTCTGCCCCCCCCTTCTCCCTCCATAACCCCTTGAATAAACATTCAACCTCACCCTGCATGTCATGTCCATCCATGTTTCTGTCTCCTGCCCGCCCGCCATGTGTCTCCCTGCCTGGGACCACTCATTGCTCAGGGACCAGCAGCCGTCTCTGCCTGGGGCCCACTGCCTGCTGCCACATGACCCGCCACCACCGCTCTGAGACCAGCAGCCGTCTCTGCCTGGGACTGGCTGCTCCCCGGGCCCGCTGTCTGCCGCCACATGGCCCGCCACCACCATTTGGGACCTACAGCATTTCTGCTGCCTACTGCCGCGGGGATCTTGCAGCATTTAAAAAAAAAAAAAGAACCAACAACTAGAATACTGAGTGGGCACCAGTGAGATGGCTCACTGGATAAAGACATTTGCCTCCCAGCCTGATGACCAGAGTTCTACCTCTAGGGCTCACATGCTGTAGAGAAACAACTCCTACACGACAGGCATGCAGTGGCATGTGCACTTGTGCAACACACACACACAAATAAATAGATGTAATCATTTTTTTAAAAGGTTACTGAGTAAAAGTCCTGAAGACTTGGTGGAAAATATACAGTGGAACCTGAATTTGTACCTCTAGGATTTATGTGTAGTCCTTCAAGGGATCAAAGGCCTCTTAGCCCTAGAGCCCCCAACATGCTACAGTGGGCTCCTCATCCACCCAGGTCTGTGTCATGCTTTCAGTGTGGCGCCTGCCTGCAAACCAGCTAAAGCCAGGCGGTGGCAGCGCACGCCTTTCATACCAGCACTCGGGAGGCAGAGGCAGGTGGATTTCTGTGAGTTCGAGACCAGCCTGGTCTACAAGATCTAGTTCCAGGACAGGATCCAAAGCTACAGAGAAACCCTGTCTCGAAAAAAAGACAAAAACAAACAAAGCTACAGAGAAACCCTGTCTCGAAAAACCAAAAAAATGAAAAAACTCGGAAAAACTAAAAAAAAAAAAAAGGAAACAAAACAAAACAAAAAATCCTGCTGGATCTGGAAGATACTTAGTATCTTTTTAATGAATTATTTTGCTGCCTAAATTACACAGAGTCCTGTTGCTTATACTCGAAGATCTCCACTAATAGCTGTCTACAATTCCTTTAAAGATTTGCCTTACTTACTTATGAGAATACCGAAAAGACTATATTTCCAGGGAGAGTTTCTATCGAAGGGAAATCTTTGTAGATATGTTTTTTTGTGAATAGCAAAATTAAAGACTATAAACCTACCCACTGTTGTCCCACAACATCTAGTTTAGTGCCCGCGACTGCATATGTTCAGCAATGCTGGAAAGCCCCATTCAAAGAGCTTTTGCTCTGATAAAAGACTTTATAATACTTCCTGAAATAAATAGAAGCATGATGTTCTTTATATAGTACACCTAGTGTTTGCAAACAGATGATTTTCAAATGATGATTTAAATTGTGTGGGAATAGGTTATTAAAATGTAATGAATGTAATTGATTATGAGTGTTCCAATTGAGATGATGCAATAACTGCCTGATATTGCGAATCCTGCTTCAATGTGTAATGTCAGGGTGGGTTCAAAGTTGATCTTGCTACAGTTGAAATCTGGGTAGCAACTCCAAATACAGTCACATTCTAAAACACTAGAAGTGGGTTTTTTTGTTTTGTTTGTTTGTTTGTTTGTTTGTTTTTTGGTCTTTGCTTTTTTGTTTTGTTTGTTTTTTGAGAGTTTGTTTTTTGAGAGAGGGTTTCCTCTGTGTAACAGCCCTGGGCATCCTGGAACTAGCTCTTGTAGACCAGGCTGGCCTCAGACTCACAGTGATCCACCTGCCTCTGCCTCCCTGAGTGCTGGGATGAAAGTTGTGCATCACCACTGCCCAGCTAGAGGTGGAGCTTTAATAATATAAAGCCTGGACAGGCAATAGTCAACAGAAGAAATCATAGTTCATCTAATGCTTCTCAAACTCTCTTTTAAAAATCTTAAGCTATTAAGTTTAATAGCCAAACTAATGGTACTGGGCAATGTACGTCTCTGCATCAGGGGGAGATGGGAGTTCCTCAAGGCAGATCTTGTTCTCCCTCCATAACACCATCCTCCCAATACTGATCCTGGCCCTCTTATTTTCCTTATTTGTTTGTGTTTATTTTTTGAGATGGGGGTCTATTTAAATAGCACTGACCATCCTTGAATTCAGTAAGTAGAGGAGGCTGGCCTTGAGATGCACCACCCTCTGCTGGAATCAAAGGCCTGCACCACCACACCCAGCTACAGTCCCTCTTAGGATCAACATTGAGTAATTCTGTTTTGTCTCCAGAAAGTTCTGAAGAGGCTCATAATAGGACATTAGTTAAACAAAATCTAGATTCCTTTCTGTATCTTAGGCTACACAGCTTATTTCTGTTCTTTTCCCGTCCCAAATCATGTTTAGCCACGTTGTTCAAAGTTGTAGTCTGATCAAACTATAGCACAAAACTGTCTCAAGTAATATATGTTTGTCCAGAACTTGAGCTATATGAGATATCTCTCTCTACTTGTGGTGTTTTTAGAAGAAATTTAAGTTCCAAATCCTTTCCTTCTCCATTTCTTTCTTAGGTGAGTCTCAGCTACAAGTGTCTTCCTCGGAGATGTAGAGAGAAACTTCATCCTGAGTTGTTGTCTACTGGAATAAATGGTATTTCTGCATGACAGTAAAATTCTCATATGTCCCAATGTTTAATAGATATAAAAGTAAACTGGGCCCTCGCAACTTTGTAAATTGTAGAAAAAAAAAAAGCCGGGCGGTGGTGGTCTCGAAACCCTGTCTCGAACCCTGTTTCGAACCCTGTCTCGAAAAACCAAAAGAAAAAAAAAGAAAGAAAAGAAAAAACAAAAAAAAAGTAAACTGGGCCCATAGTATTTTTCCAGGACCAATGCCCCATGTATAAAATTTAGAAAAAAATGAGACAAAGGGGCAACCAACCAAATGAACTAAGTAGAACATTCCACAGAAAACTCAGTTTGATATAGTTGGTAAATCAGAGTCCTTAAAAGTGGTGGTTGGACTAGACCAAAAGAGACGTTAAAGGACATAAAAACCGTATGAACTGTTGTTATGCCCAGATCAGGGAGTTCCCCAAAACCAACTGGGAGACTCAAACCTGTATGTAAAGGCAAAGAGCCTTTATTCTTACACAAGTTTGCAAACTCAGACTCTCCTGTGTCCAACAACATTTTGGAGTCATTGGAGAGCCCTGAGCTCATTTGGGGTTGGGCTTTTATTAGTAGCAAAGGTAGAGGTGAGGGACTTCCAAGGTTCAGGAGCCATAATTGGCTGAAATTTGTCTAGGGATGTCCTGGTTAAAAACAATGGGTGTGTGCTGGCAGGTGATTCTATCTACAATGGTCGGAACGTTAGGAATTTCATTTGGATGGTCTGTTCCTGGGTGGTGCCAGTTTATGGCTTTTCCCGAACCTGGTGCTGCCTGCCAGGACAACTCTGCAGCCTGGGGGCCCCCCCGTGTGTGGTCAGACTGCCCCGGGCCCCACACTGTGTGGTGTGGATTGAGCACTGATTTGGATTAAACTAGGAAGGGCCTTTTTAGGTCGTTCTGGAAAATATGACTAGAAGGGAGGTGTTAGATAAGTTGAAAATGTACTGAACTGGAAAAATGCAGGGCGCTGACTTAAAGAAAAGGATGAAGAATGATATTGTAGCAGGTTTTCTACTTAGTAGAAAAATAAAAACATGTGGATGTTAATCCCACCATCGAAAATAAACTCACTGCCACAGTTTAAAGCCAAATTTGAAGCAAGTTTTAATTAAATACTGGCCAGAGCCGGGCGGTGGTGGCGCATGCCTTTAATCCCGGCACTCGGGAGGCAGAGGCAGGCGGATCTCAGTGAGTTCGAGACCAGCCTGGTCTACAGAGCTAGTGCCAGGACAGGCTCCAAAACCACAGATAAACCCTGTCTCGAAAAACAAAACAAAACAAAAACCAAAAAACAAAAAAAAAAAAGAAGAAGAAGAAGAAGAAGAAGAAGAAGAAGAAGAAGAAGAAGAAGAAGAAGAAGAAGAAGAATAATACTGGCCAGGTGAATGGGCTGTGGCCAGGTCCATACCCAGGTTCCAGGGAAATGACCCCAGAATCACAGTTTGCAGGGGCTAAAGACAGAAAACCCATAATTCATTGCATTTCCATCAGGTCCCATCAGGGACCAGCGCGCACCCTGACCGGTACCCTCCAGCCTGTGAACCTCTGGTCCCTCCCACGTGTGATCAAGGGCATCTGGTGCGGAGGGGTCAAACAAACTTGCTTAGGGGAGTGAAAAACGCAGGGCTTGTTATCTCCCGGAAACAACAGCCTCCAGCTTTTCAGGAACTCTCTGTCTTTGGGTAGGGGCTTCAGACCAGAGGCATTTTTGTTTTACGGATCTCTTAACCATAGTAATTAAAACTTAAAATGTAACTTTGGCTCTCACACAGAGAAGCCAGATGTGGTGGCTCAGCCTTGAGAAGGTAGAGATTGGAGTACTGGCGTGAATTCAAGGCTGACCTGGGTTGCACTAGAACATTCAGGTCAGTCTGAGATAGACTGATAAAACCGGAGAATAAACCAGACCACTTCAGAATTTAGGTAGACAGGGTTTGTTCTTGCCAGCATTTTCTTTTTCTTTTTTCTTTTATCTTCTTCCTTCCTTCCTTCTTTTTTTTTTTTTTTTGTTTTGTTTTTTGAGACATGGGTTTCTTTGTGTAGCCCCAGCCATCCTGGAGCTAATTTAGACCAGGCTGGCCTCAAACTCACAGAGATCCATCAGCCTCTGCCTCCTGAGTGCTGAGATTAAAGGCGTGCGCAACCATCACGGGGCTAAACACCATTTCTATTGACATTCTTGTCTATATTTTTTTTTGTTTGTTATTCAAGACAGGGTTTCTCTGTAGCTTTGGAGCCTGTCCTGGAACTATCTCTTTTAGACCAGGCTGGTCTCCAACTCACAAAGATCTGCCTGCCTCTGCCTTCTGATAGCTGGGATTAAAGGTATGCGCCACCCCCACCCAGCTGAGGAGCACTCTTAGTAAGGACTAACAAACACAAAGGAGCCTGAGTTGCCAGAAGTATTCCCTATGAATTCACAGCTCAATGAACAAAAAGATATGAGACTTAGACGGCTTAATAATATTCCATTGTGTAAATGGACCTTGTTTTCATGATCCCTTCATCAGATGAGGAACATCTAGGGTGTTTCCATTTCCTAGCTATTGTGAATAGAGCAGCAATAAACATGTATGAGCAGGTATCTCGAGCCAGACAAAATCCCAGTATGGACAGGGGAGGTAGGCTTGAAGTCCCACTCTAAACTAAGGAACTATTGGCAATGGATAACTGCTGGGAAAAAAGAACCAGTTTTCTTTAATGTTTTCGCCCCTAGTGGGTTGATTGTCCTCCAGAGTGTATGGGTAGCACAAATTAAACTCAGTGGATCATAAAAAGAGGACACAGTTCTGTGGCATGGAAATAGGGGATGGATGTGAGAAGTGTAGTGGATAGGGTGAATATGATCAAATTACGTTGTAGAAAATTATTATTTTTTTTTCGAGACAGGGTTTCTCTGTAGCTTTTGAGCCTGTCCTGGAACTAGCTCTTGTAGACCAGGCTGGTCTCGAACTCACAGAGATCCGCCTGCCTCTGCCTCCCGAGTGCTGGGATTAAAGGCGTGCGCCACCACCGCCCGGCACATTGTAGAAAATTCTAAAAGAAAAAAAATAGGGAATAGTAATAAAAATAAAGCTTCTATTAAAAGACAGATGATGAATAATAAGGGAAATAATATGCACGTGGTCTCAATATTAGTAGATTAACATGTTATTCCTAGAATATTGCTATGCGTGTCTTAGGTACAATGAAGGTCCTGTAATCCTTTCCAGATACACATTGAAGTATTTAGGGATGATAGAGTCAATTCACTTTCAGATGCTGCAAAAAAGTAATAGTGTGATAATACAGATTTGGTCTTTCTTTCCACTTCCTAGCAGGCAATTCCTAAAGCTTTGGAATCTCTGGTGACAGTGTCTTTTGTCTGCTAACGAGTTGCCCAGTGGCTAGAAGTGCCTAGGTGACTTCAAGAGAGACTGTTAGTCACTAGGAATACCAAGATATTATTATAGCATTGAAACTTTCAATTCCACCCCTCAACCTCCCGTCGAAAAAGAGGAACTCAAGGTTAAGTTGATCACCAATAGTCAATGATGTTATCAGTCATGCCTACGGTAATGAAGCCGTGGTTACAGTCCCAGAGGACAGAGTTCCATTCCGGATAGCTGAACACCAGGAGGTTCCCAAAGAGTGGCATATCCAGAAAGGTCATGAAGGTTCTCTGCCCAGTCTCAAATATTTTGACTCAAGCATCTCTTCATGCGTATCTTTTGCAACATCCTTTCTAGTAGATGAGGAAGCATACGTGTTTCCCTAGATCTTGTGACCCACTTGAACAAACTGAGATGAGCAGAGAAACCCTGACTTATAGATGACTCATAAGAGACACTGATAAAACAGCCCGGGGCTAGGGGCTGCCATCTAAAAGGAAGAGGCACTAAGTCCTCAATCCAAGGGATCTTTTCAGATAGACAATGCCAAAATTGAATGGGGAAAACAGCCAGCTAATATCTAGTATCTTCTGTTACAGAAGTGCTTGCTAGTGGAAAGAAATCCTCACCTCTTAGAGTCACAGAAGTCAATTGGTTACAGTGCGAGAGCAGGGGACAATCACCCTTTTCTACAAAGGCGGGATCTAGCAAATGGGGCGTAATGTTAGCAGTTGTTAAAACCAAGTGTTGACATAATGATATTTATATTGTATTCATTTGAACTTCTCTATGTGCTTGAGATTTTTCACAATAAAAAGTTAGGGACAGCCGGGCGGTGGTGGCGCAAGCCTTTAATCCCAGCACTTGGGAGGCAGAGGCAGGCGGATCTTTATGAGTTCGAGGACAGCCTGGTCTACAAGAGCGAGTTCCAGGACAGGAACCAAAAAGCTATGGAGAAATCCTGTCTCGAAAAATCAAAATAAAGGGCTGGAGAGATGGCTCAGTGGTTAAGAGCATTGCCTGCTCTCCCAAAGGTTCTGAGTTCAACTCCCGGCAACCACATGGTGGCTCACAAGCATCCATAATGGGGTCTGGTGCCCTCTTCTGGCCTGCAGGCATACACACAAATAGAACACTGTATACATAATAAATAAATAAATAAATAAATAAATAAATAAATAAATAAATAAAATAAAAATAAAAAAATCAAAAAAAAGTTAGGGACATTTTACACTAGGTTTGTATGTATTTAACTTGGTCTAAGGTATTTGATCATTTGGTAAATGATCAAATACCTTGTTGAGCTAGAATTTCAACTACATTTTTAATATTTTAATCTGTTAGTTTCATCTACTTGTCTTATCTTACAAGTGCAAAGCTAGAATCATTAACATGTAGTTGTAGTTTCTTTTTATTTTTTGGAGCGAGAAGGAGGGTAGATTTTGAGATAGGCTTTCTCTGTGAAGTCCTGGCTGTCCTGGGACTCACTGTGTAAGAACAGGCTGGCCTCAAACTCACTCTGTAAGAACAGGCTGGCCTGCCTCTTGGGATTCAAGGCATGCGCCACCACTGCTCTATTAGGTCAGTGAGCCTCTAATTCGTGATCCTAGAGAAGCTAAATAAGAAGGGGAATCCAAAGAAAAACATATAGTTATCCTCCTGGATATTGGAAGTAGACTAGATTGCCAGGCAAAAATTGGGATATTGGGGGTGGGGTGGGGTGGGGGTAAGGGGAAATGGGGAGATGGGGAGAGAAAAGTGAGGAG
>NW_026068169.1:0-39834 GCF_014885135.2 Alexandromys fortis | reverse complement strand
CCTTGGACTTCCCACAGGGCAGGGAACCCTGACTGCTCTTTGGACTGGAGAGGGAGGGGGAGGGGAGTGGGGGAAGGGGGGGAGATGGGAGGTGGGGAGGAGGCAGAAATTTTTAATAATAATAATAAAAAAATTATTTATTTATACAGTGTTGTGCTTGTACACCAGATCTTATTATAGATGGTTGTGAGCCACCACGTGATTGCTGGGAATTGAACTCAGGACCTCTGGAAGACCAGCCATGCCAACATCTGAGCTCTCTCTCTAGCCCCAGGTATAGTTTCTTATAATAGCAATCCAAATTAATAGTGACTTAAATAAAACATACTCATTTCCTCATGTGTAACCAAAGAAGGGAGTGTAAGCCACGTGAGGTCCATTCCCTCTCCTTCCCGAGCCTGAATGTTCGGGATAAAATGGCTCACCTGTTTAGTTCTCATGATGAAGTGATGAAGATCACCCTCTCATAGTGAGGCCCACCCCAAAGTTGTACATTATTTCTGGTCACGTCACGTTGCCTAATGCCTAATATTTAGTGACAGCTGGCTACAGTGAGAAATGAGGAATGTAATCATCACGTGGATGTGTTTGTATATGCCTTTTAAAAGATATAATTCCATAGTAAGCTTAATAAGCAGGTGGTTCTACTATGGAATATTATATCCCAATAAACCCAGCATAAGATAAAATATCATAAATTGAAAATGCATTTAACACACCTTACCTCCCCAATTACATAGCTTAGCCTATAATAGTACTATTCAGCATATTTAGCTGACAGATGGGCAAATTCAACCCCCACACAGGTGACATTCTAATAGAGTTGACTAAGTCGTGTAATATATTGATCTGTAACTGAGGTGAAAAGCAGGGCAGTTCTGTGGACCTTCGCTGTTACCACACTCACCTGCAAGTAGACTGGGCCTGGAAAATGTTGTATCGGTTTCTCTCCCTTCTGCTGAGACTTAAGAACAGCAAATGGAAGGGGGCAGGGCTATTAGCTCTTACTGACAGACCAGGCCTGTTGTTTCGGGAAGATAACCAGTTTCGAGTGCGTAGCTTGACCTTGAACAAGAACAGCCTGTGTCGCGTCTTCTGCCAGCTCTTGCGAAGCAATTCCAGTTGACCTCGGCTTGCTACTGCTAGGAGGGGAAAGGCCTCCTTTCTCCTTGTGCACCTTCTTAGGCTTTCAAAGATAACTCTTCTCTTTGCCTCACAGTGCTATTTCTTTGTTTGCTTTTGGCTTTGGTTTTTGGTTTTTCGAGACAGGGTTTCTCTGCTTAGCTCTGGCTGTCCTGGAACTCACTCTGTAGACGAGGCTGACCTCGAACTCTCAGAGATCCGCCTGTCTCTGTCTCCTAAGTGCTGGGATTAAAGGCCTGTGCCCTTATGGCCTGGTTATATGTGTACTTCTTTTAGGCCTCTGATTTGATCAGCATGTCATTGGAAATCACTTCAGTCTAGATGCCAAAAACTCGAGAGAGGGCTTTCTCTCCAAAGCTACAGAGAAACCCTATCTCAAAAAAAAAAGAAAAAAAAAAGCCTCAGGAAGATGCTTCAGGGCATAGCACATGTGGAAGTCAAGATATAATTTGATGCATCCTTCCAGCACATGGGTTCTAGGGCTCTGACTCAGTAGTCAGGAACAGCAGTCAGCACCTTTATCTACAAGCCATCTAGCACAGAAAGATTCATTCTTTTTATCCTTTAAGACAGTTGAAATAATCGAGCATGCTGCCTGGGCTGTGGTGGCACACACCTTTAATCCCAGCACTCGGGAGGCAGAGGCAGGCGGATCTCTGTAAGTTCGAGGCCAGCCTGGTCTACAGAGCTAGCTCCAGGACAGGCTCCAAAGCTACAGAGAAACCCTGTCTGAAAAACCAAAAAAGAAAAAAATAATCAACCATGAAAAACCCTCATGCATACACAACATCCATTCCTGGCTTGCCCTTTCATTCTGGCTAACTTTCTCGAGAGAAAACACCTTCCATGACTAAAAAAAGATTTGTGTGCATGAAAATGTTTATGTGTATGCTAAAAGATATGTAAAGAATTACAAAAGAATAATTATCTCCCTATTCTTACCAAGAGCAGGAGACACAATTGGACCTTTTATAGATATGATGGAATGAGAAAACAAAAAATAAAATATTCAAAAAATGCTGACAAGTATCAGTCGTCTTACCCAGTGATCATATGGCCAACCGGAACCTGTCCAGAATGAGAAAAGATTGGCATACCACATCAATTTGAAAATCAAATCAAAATTAAAAAATTCGGGAGCAGCTGGAAGATAAAGTATGTGCGTGCCTGTTGTGTACAAGGCCCCGGGTTCAATCTTTAGTCCCCCTCCCCCAAATTTGAAATTCAAAGTGTGGTTCCAATTGAGTTTATTGCTTTTGTATCATACATTTGAACAAACCTAAATCAAACTATCGTAAGTCTAGGACTATGTGTGCTTTGAAAGAAGGTGAGAAGAGATATTGGAGGATAATTAGCAGTGTCTGCCTTGACAGCTACTATTTTTTGAATCACAAGGTAGTCATCTCCTTCCTTCCCCTCTTCCCCCTTCCTTGCTTGTTTCTCCAATCCCTTGAGAATTGATCCTAGGGCCTTGTACACGTAAAACATGCATTTTATCAATGAAATACACTCCTAATCCTATCTTTTAATTTTTTTTTTTTTTTTAGTTTTGCTTTCAGTCCCAGACATTCAATTCCCTGACAAACCTTTCTATATCTTGGTAGATCAACCTTAGTGAAATTTCCATAACCAACACATTCTGGTTCTTGAAAATCCATCCATTGCTCAACATTCTCGTTGACTTTCACCTAGGCAATGCTGGATAATTCCACCAATAGATACTTTCCTACTAAATCAGTATCAATTCCTCAAGTCCAGGCTTAATGCAATCTTTCACTGGCTTGCCTGACCCCTCCAAATAGGTCTCATCTTTCCTCTTTCTTACAAATGTCCTGAGTATGTGCTCATGAAAACATACTATACTTGCTTTCTAGTCCGTAATTGGATTGTCTTGACACTTGTGTAAGATGTATGTTATAATTTGCAATTAGCTTCTTAGTCTTTTCTTAAGTGTCTTCAAATTTTATGTACCTACCGACTACAGTGATGTGTAGTAATTTCCTGTTACTGTTAGAACAAAACACTACAAATTTCGAAGTTTAAATATGAATGTGCTTTCTCACTTTGCTTTAGAGTCAGAAGATTGGCTTGGCTTGAGTGATTTCCACTGTCAAGATATCAGCCACCCCACCTGGGCTCATATTGGGAGCCTCTAGGAGAATTCACTTCAGAGTTTATTTGGCTTGTTGTCCAAACCCAATTCTTCTGTTGGTAAGACTGAGGTCTGTTTCAGTGTTGGCTGGCGGGCAGGTGAGGACCACAGGTTGCCCCTAGAAGCAGACTCTCTTCCATCTTTGTGGAGGGATGTTCCCTACATTTCATGTTTAGCATCTCTCTGACTTCTCTTCTGCCCTATCTCTTATTCTGTAGCCCTTTTCTTTTTCTTTCTCATTACTTTTAAGGGCTCATGCTAAGTGAAATTGGGGCTACCTGGATAATCCAACATCATTTCCCTATCTTGCCATCCATGCCCTTCATAACCCCTGAGAAGTTGCTTTAGTCATAGAAATATTTCTTTCTTTCTTTTTTTTGTTTTTTTTTTTTTTCTAGACAGGGTTTCTTTGTAGCTTTGGAGCCTGTCCTGGAACTAGCTCTTGTAGACCAGGCTGGTCTCGAACTCACAGAGATCCGCCTGCCTCTGCCTCCCGAGTGCTGGGATTAAAGGTGTGAGCCACCACCACCCGGCTTGAAATATTTCTGCAGTGTTCACAGCTTCTCAGGATTAGACTATGAACACCGTGAAGGGAATGTTTTGCCTACAACGTGTTTTCTCTAGTCTCACTAGTCCTTGGTCCATCCCATTGAGAGCCAGACAACCCCTAAGAACTATTAACAAATAGGCTAACTCCCTGTTTTGAGGTGAAATTTTAAGAGCCTTCCGATCTTGAGTATATATTACTTACCCTTTAAATCTGTTCAGCTTTTCTTCAAGAGCACATTTTCCTACGAAGACCTCTCTGCTTCTCTACAGCAGTAACCAGGAATGCCCCCCCCCCCCCCCCCGCCCGTTTCCACACTATTTCTCTTTTGGCACTAAGAACAAAGCTTTGTTTCAACTTTTCTAACATCATAGGAACTTCAAATGTATATCAAATTAGGGAGGATAATATAATTCACTCCCATGAATAGTGTAATGAACCAATCACCCAGTTTCAATGAGGCTTGGCTAATTATCGACATTTTTGCTAAGGTTCATTCATCTATTCATGGCCTTTTATTTGGAGAATTTTAAAGTGAGCTCCAGGTATCATCTCATTGTGTTTACAAAGAAATCATCACGAAGCATTGTTTTCAAAAATCTCTGTACCTTCTTGATTTTATGAGCAAATCACTTTCCTAGAAAAGGCAGTTTTTGAATTTTTAAAATTTAGACGTTGTAATTTTAATAATTTTACAATATGTTTCTCTATCTCATTCCAAAAAAGTACATCCTTTATATGATAAGTACTCTAATTTTACTATCTAAACTTTAATAAAAATCACCTGCCTTTTTTTTCTTTTTGACTATTCAAGATAGAGTTTTTCTGCATAACCCTCGCTGTCCTGAACTCTGTAGACCAGGCTGACCTAGAATTTACAGAAATTCTTGTACCTCTGCCTCCAGAGGACAAAGGGCACGAGTTACCGCTCCCAGGCTTTCACCTCCCTTCTTTTAAGCCCACAGTCTGAGTCTTTAACATTACAAAGCACTAGTATGTTTTACATAGTTAAGAAATCTAGAACCTCAAGAGCTAGTTCCGAGACAGGCTCCAAAACCACAGAGAAACCCTGTCTCGAAAAACCAAAAAAAAAAAAAAAATCTAGAACCTAGCCGGGTGGCGGTGGCGCACGCCTTTAATCCCAGCACTAGGGAGGCAGAGGCAGGCGGATCTCTGTGAGTTCGAGACCAGCCTGGTCTACAGAGCTAGTTCCAGGACAGGCTCCAAAACCACAGAGAAACCCTGTCTCGAAAAACCAAAAAAAAAAAAAAAAAAAAAAAAGAAAACAAAAAACGGTTGACTGGACTAGCTCAGTGTACAAGGCCCTGAGTGAGCTCTATCCCTAGTGTAGAAAAAGGGGTGCTCTAATTCAGAACGAGGTAGAGAAGCAGCAGTGAGAGAATCCCACCTAGGAAAACAATCTCACTCTTTACTGTTCTGTGTGTCATAGGGAATTTGGCTATTTTTTCAGTTCTAAGTTCCATCTTGTAATCCTGTCTGAGAAAAGGGGGAACGTAGGGGTTGGGAATGGGGTGAAACTGTCCTCCAATGGCAAAAAGGCCTGGTTAGTAAACTCTGCTTTGAGGTGAGCATTCATTCACCAAGACTAAAACATACTTCCCCCATAAACTAAGCCCTGCCTCAGTCACTATATGTCCTTGCTTAAGATCCATGTGGACGTAGCTGCTTTTAGACACCAGCCACGGTGTAAGTAAAAAACCCCTGTGGTTTTTTTGTTTGTTTGTTTGTTTGTTTTGAGACAGGGTTTCTCTGTAGCTTTGGAGCCTGTCCTGGAGCTCCCTTTGTAGACCAGGCTGGTCTCAAACTCACAGACATCCACCTGCCTCTGCCTCCAGAGTGCTGGGATTAAAGGTGTGAGCCATGACCGCCCGGCTACCCCTGTGTTTTTATCCAGGTTCAGTAGTGCAGTAGGGCCTGAGAGAGGAGGATCACTTGAAGCCAGGAGTTTGAGGTCACCCCAGGCAACAGAGAAACAAACCCCTGTTTCTAAAGTTAAAAATCAGTTCTGTGCCTTTGGACTACAGACATCACAGAACCTGCTGTAAACTTCCTCATAGATATGCACAGATAATACTTTTATGATAAATATTCCTTTTTGTTTGTTTGTTTGTTTTAGGGTTTCTCAGTGGCTTTGGTGCCCTTCCTGGAACTAGCTCTTGTAGACCAGGCTGACCTTGAAGTAACAGAGATCTGCCTGCCTCTGCCTCCCAAATGCTGGGATTAAAGGGTGCCCTACCACAGCTCAGATAATATTCCTCTTTTTTTTTATATTTATTGAGCTCTACATTTTTTTCTGCTCTCCTCTCTGCCTCTCCTTAACCCCTTCAATCCTCTCCCAAGGTTCCCATCCTCCCAATTTACTCAGGAGATCTTGTCTTTTTATACTTTCTACTTCCCATGTAGATTAGATCTATGTAAGTCTCTCTTAGTGTTCACATTGTTGTCTAAATTCTCTGGGATTGTGGTTTGTAGGCTAGCTTTCTTTGCTTTATGTTTAAAAACCACCTATGAGTGAGTAAATGTGATAATTGTCTTTCTGGGTCTGGGTTACCTCACTCAAAATAATGTGAAATAGCACATCCATTTTCCTGCAAAATTCAAGATGTCGTTATTTTTTCTGCTGTATAGTACTCCATTGTGTAAATGCACCACATTTTCCTTATCCATTCTTCTATCAAGGGGCATTTAGGTTGTTTCCAGGTTCTGGCTATGACAAATAAAGCTGCTATGAACATAGTTGAGCACATGTCCTTGTGGCACAATTGAGCATCCTTTGAATATATACCCAAAAGTGGTAGCTTACAATGGTCTGTAATTCCAGTTACAGGGGACCCAACACCTTCATGCAAACATACATGCAGGCAAAACACCAATGCACATAAAATAAAAGTGAATTTAGAAAGAAAAAAAAGAAAGAAAGAGAGAGAGAAAGAAAGAAAGAAGAAAGAAAGAAAGAAAGGAAAAGAAAAGAAAAGAAAGGAACATGACTGGTCCCAGGTTTCGGCACCAGATGCATGAAAACAGAAGTAAAAAGGCAAAAGAAACATGATTGCTCCTAGGTATGGTGGAGAAGGTTTACTTCAGACGTGGGAGAGCAAGAGAGCCAAAAGCTGGGACATCAGGGAGAGTCCAGGGTGAACATGACCCTGAAATGCCACAGGAGGAGGAGGGGGGGAGTGCAGAAGGGGAGGGAACTGGTGCAGCAGCCAGGAGGCCCCAAGGTACAAAGAAAGCTGATAACCAAAATGGTTGGCTTCTATAGGGAAGGGCAGTTCAGCCCCTAGGCTGCAGAGTCCAGGGTAGGGGGTGGGGATGTCAGCCAGGAGAGCCTTAAAACTGGTTAGGACTGAGGCCTGCAGGGAGAACCTGGAGGTAAAGTTCACTTTGATATGTTAAATATGTTAATAGGCACCTCAGTCTTTTGTCCTTGTTTGAAACCTAGCGTGACAGCTGACTCCCAAGTTATCCTCTGGTCTCTGTCTATTTGTCTTTCTCTCTGTCTCTATCTCTGTCTCTCTGTCTCTGTTACTCTCTCTTCTCTCTCTCTCTCTCTCTCTCTCTCTCTCTCTCTCTCTCTCTCACACACACACACACACACACAAATATAAAAAAGGAAAAATGCCAATCATCAGATTCATTCTCAATGTTTTTCCACTCAAACACTGTGGGGTCTCTCTGTTGTAATCTGCTGCCACCTGGGTGTCCTGTCCCTTTAAGAGTTTAAGAGGCAGCCTGTTGGTGGTTGGTGGTGGCCTTTAATCCCAGCGCTTGGGAGGCAAAGGCAGGCTGCTCTCTGCGAGTTCAAGGACAGCCTGGTCTACAAGAGCTAGTTCAGGGCAGGCTCTAAAGCTACAGAGAAACCCTATCTCGAAAAAACAAGCAAAAAAAAAAAAAAAAAAAAAAAAAAAAGCAACCCCCGCCCACTCCCAATCCATCTCCCCACACCCCCCTCACCCCCACAAGCAGATCTTTAGCCTCCTCTCCAGCCCTCGTTCCCTCTCTGTCTGCCCTTCTGGAGAGGCACCTTCTGCCTTGCTCCCTTCTCCCCCACTTTCTTCCTTTCCTCCTTTCCCTTCCTCCTCCTTTACCCATTAAATAAACTCTATACCCCAGCTCTCTCTGCATGGCATATCTGTCTGTGTCTCTCACCCACAAGGGGACCCTCTGAGGTGTCCTGCTGCTGCCCCTCATGGGACTAGCCTCGGGTTATTCACCTCTTTATAAATGATAACATTTTTTATAGGTTATGCCACCACCATACTCTTTTTTTTTATTTTTTTATTTTTATTTTTTTTTTCGAAATAGGGTTTCTCTGTGGCTTTGGAGCCTGTCCTGGAACTAGCTCTGTAGACCAGGCTGACCTCAAACTCACAGAGATCTGCCTGCCTCTGCCTCCCGAGTGCTGGGATTAAAGGCATGTGCCACCACCGCCCGGCCAACCACCATACTCTTCCCTGGAATCCAGAACCAACTGAGAACTAGACACAGAAGTTACAGAGGGATGATGTATTTGACCAGACTGATTGAGAGAATCTGTTGGTGACCTGCAGCCCAAATATAGATTTTTCCAGCCTTTGAAGGAATTGATGGTCTATGCAGAGACTGTCACTCTGCCAGACAGATAGGATACTCCTCCACCTTCAGGCCGGATCTCATAGACTGATAACAGGGAGAGCAGAAAGGAGAGTATGGGCTTGCTTTAAGCAAGAGAGCACAACAGGAGCGGAGCCACAATCTCTAGGCTGCAGCTTTGGATTTCACAAATCAAGTCGCCCTGAGAAGGTAGGATGAGAACGCTCCTAGGGTAAGGCTACTAGAAGCTCTCTCCCCTGTACTTCTGAAATGGTCAGTGTTTTCGCAGTGAGCAGGTGGGAACACAAAACCGTGACATCACTGAACTGATGGAGGTTGCTAAAGAAATGAAATAAAGGGCTGTCCCCAGCTGATGGCCTTACATTTTCTTTGCACGGCCAAGACCCAGCACTGCGTCCTCCAGTGCCCTGAAAAATCAGCAGGCCATCTTAAGAGTCCTGCTTGATTACTCTGAACATCTACCTCAGAGGAAGAAAGCTTTTTAGCTAATTTAAGCTCGCTTACACTTACTGTTTTTGTTTTTCTTGGCCCCCATAGTAGAGGACAAAAGTATGGGAGGTTTAAACAGATCTTGCACACTGGTGGTCTACTGAAGAGATCCAATCTATAGATCTGCTGGAATTCGGCCATAATGTTTTTTTTTTAATATTTTTAAATTGTCAGCAAATAAAAATTGGTAAAGTCCATATAAAACCACAGATTTTTATGGTTTCTCTAGAAAAGTTCCGAGATTCGGAGATTCGGGCTATGCGAATGTACCCTTCTGAGGGACAGAGTCAGCTGGATAGAGTAGACAGGGCTTCTTTTAGGAAAGAGAATAGTCCCCTACTCGGGCTTTTATGTAACGTGCTAGGCCCCTGCTTCCATTTGAGTTTTCGGTCAGAATATTTGTGATTTTAAAAGAAATGCAAATAAGGCATTTATGTGAGCTTTTAGTCCTGTCAGATCAAGTACCTGGTGATGTGGATAGTGTCAAGGAGGTATATGCCAGGAATCTGAACATTTGTGGGCGTGGAGAAAGACAAGGACACATGTGTCTGGGTAACAATGGTGAAGAAATTGTTCTGAAAAGCGGGAGAAAACAGGCTGCAGTGCAGAAGCGGGTGGACTGCAGGAGTTAATTACAGCCAAGTGTTGCTAGGGTAACTCAGACTCCCCCGGACAGCCCGAGAGGCCGCCGGCTTTTCATTGCTAAAGCAACTGATTTAGATGTCAGAGCTTTGAGATCAGGAAGGAGGATGAAGAAAACAATAAGGTGGTAAAAGCTTTATCTTGGTTTGGCTCTCATGGTTCCAGAACCATCCCACGCAGAGCTAATGGTGCCCACTTGAACTACCTCTGCAATTGGGAACCATTATGTTTCAGCCCTTAGGGCAGTGTTTTTCAAACAGGACACAAAGTACAGATGAGCTATTGCTGGGTGGTTTTTTTCTTTGTTTTTCGAGACAAGGTTTCTCTGCAGCTTTAATGCCTGCCCTGGAACCGGCTCTTGCAGACCAGGCTGGCGTCAAACTCAAAGATCCGCCTGCCTCTGCCCCCCAAGTGCTGGGATTAAAGGCTTGCGCCACCACTGCTTGGCTCAGATGAGCTATGAAACTAATTTATTGACATGATATCAATTATCTTAAATGAACAGAAAAGAATGAAAAAATAAAAAGAGCTAAAACTGTTTTAGGCTGAGATACCAAATAAGTTAGGCAATCATAAACCATTTTAATGAGGTACATTTACATAGCAAAGATAAGCACTTTTCTATGGAACTACTGGCTTCAGATACATGTATATGTGTACATGTACAAATATGGGTACTGAGTTATGCTGTTCCTTTTATTGCTTGCAAAGTTTAAATCCCCGGGTAGTAACGCTGCCGCCAATGGTAATAAGTCAGATCAGGCCGAATTAGTAAATACAGGTTCAATCTGGGCAGAGCAAAGCAACTCCTGGGTGACCCTTGGGAAGGCAGGGTTGGAATCACATGGCAAATATGGCTCTCCCAGATCTTAAAGAACCTATAGGTGTGGTCTTGAGCAGTCTCAGGGAAGGACTGACTTTTGGCGGACCTTCCTCAGGGGCGGGGCTTGGAATGGGAGGAGTGAGACCAAAGTGTGGAATGGGGCAATTATTTCAAATTTTCTGAATTAGTTAAGATTTATTATTTGTTTCTGCATGTAGTATAGTTTAGAGAAGCTTCCGTGTGCTGCTGAGTAGAAAGTGTATTCTTTATTGTTTGGGTGGAACATTTTATAGCTATCTGGTAAGTATATTTGATATATGATATCATTTAATTCTGGTGTTTATTGTTTTGTCCAAATGACCTGTCTATTGGAGAAAGTGGAGTGTTGAAATTACCTACTATTATTGAGTTGGAGTTAGTGAGTTTTTGAATTCCAGTAGTATGCTTTTTATTGAAGTGTATATGCCAGAGTTCGGTGCATATATGCTTAGGATGATAATGTCTTCTTGGTTAACTGGTCTCCTGATTAAAATGAAGTGTCCATTTAAACAACAACAACAAATTTGTTTTAGTTTTTTTTGTTTTTGCTTGCTTGTTTGTTTGTTTGTTTCTTTATTGTTTTGGTCAGATATTAGGATAACAACCTCTGCTTGCTTCCTGGTGTCCCATTTGATTGGAGTACTTTTTTTTTCTCAATTCTTTTATTATAAGGTGGTGCTTATCTTTAAAGCTGAGTTTCTGGTAGACAACAGACAGATGTAGGATTTTTCTTTTCTTGTCTTTCTTTTTTATTGGGGGGGGGGGGTTCTCTGTAGCTTTGGAGCCTGACTGGAACTAGGGAACTAGCTCTTGTAAACCAGGTTGGCCTTGAACTCATCTGCCTGCCTCTTCCTCCCAAGTGTGTGCGACACCACCGCCCACAGTAGCTATAGCTTCATTTATTTCCTTTCTATAGTCTCCTCAGTCTTCTGAAGCGTCGTTTCCAGTATTGTCTGCAGAGCTGGTTTGGTGGACATGAATTATTGTATCCTGTCTGTATCCTGGAGAGGTTTTCTTTCTCCTTTTATTGTAGCAGATAGTTTTGAAGGGCAGAGTAGCCGAGTTTTAGGCTACTGTAATCTTTTAGAACTTGGAGTGCATTGCTCTAGATTCTTCTGACTTTTAAAGTTTTCATTGAGGAATCAGTTCTTATTATGGTTGGTTTTCCTTTGTATATGAATTTCAGCTTTTCTCTTCCAGATTTCAGCATGTCTTTTCTTAATTTGGGGGATGTTTTCTAATATAATCTGTTGGAGATCTGGTCTATTCCATTGCCTTTGGGATTTATGATCTCTAGCTATAATTACAATATTTCGTCTTGCTATGGCACCCCACATTTCTTGCATATTCCTTTCATATTCTTCACTTACGTGGTCTAATTCACCTGCTTTACCTTCAAGATCTACTAATCTATTTTCTATCTGATCCATTCGACTTGTAATACTTTCCCCGGAATTTTCTAGTTGGGTTACAGAGTTTTTCAATTCTGTCTTCATTTTAGCTTGAGATCCCTTCAATATTTCTATGTTGTTACTGAATTTACTTTTCAATTTTTTTGTTGTCTTCGTCATGATCATTTCATTTAGCCATATGTTTGTGTTTTCTTGGGCATCAGCAGGCATTTTTTGTTATTGCCCTTAAGTTTACTGAGCTGTTTCTTCATGTCTTCTTTAAACTCCTTGGATTCTTTGATGAAGTTTATGGTTGCTCTTTAAAATTCTGTGTCCTGGGATTCTTCTAGGTAACTGTCTGTCATTGTAGGACATTTCTATAGGACTGCTGGGTTTGTGGAGATATACTGTCTGGATCTTCCATATTTTGTGGTTTTGTGATGAGACTGGGCAAAAATGATGGACTTCTTTTATTGATTCTGTGTCATGTTCTAGACCCCCTCAGGCTAGGAGAGTATACATACTGTGCACCCAAAGGAAGCCCTGAAGGTTGGGGATGGTGCAGGGAAGTGAAGTTCCAGTGGCTTTTCTGACGTTCCAGTGTCTCCAGGCTTGGTCCATGCCCAGATATGGGTCCTGGGCTAGATCTGCAGTTAGGTATGGTGCAGGAGGGGTAGGACCTATGGGACTCAGCAGAATGGACTAGCACACTGGGTTTGCAACTAGGATGGAGCCTTTATCTTTAATATAGTTTGAACTACAATCCACTAACATGATGTACCTATCCACTTGTTTGAGTATTTGGACGGTTCTTTCACGGACATGTAGCAGGTTTTAGCATAAATGTTTTGTATATATTTCTTTTTTTTTTTTTTTTTTTTTAGTTTTTCGAGACATAGTTTCTCTGTAGCTTTGGAGCCTGTCCTGGCACTAGCTCTTGTAGACCAGGCTGGCCTCACAGAGATCCGCCTGCCTCTGCCTCCCGAGTGCTGGGATTAAAGGCGTGCGCCACCACCGCCCGGCTTGTATATATTTCATTAGTTTTTCATCCAAGCTTTAAAATTTTTTTAATTTTATTTATTTATTTATTAAAGATTTCTGCCTCCTCCTCGCCACCACCTCCCATTTCCCTTCCCCTCCCCCATTCTAGTCCCCCTCCTGAGTCAGCCCGAAGAGCAATCAGGGTTCCCTGTCCTGTGGGAAGTCCAAGGACCACCCACCTTCATCCAGGTCTAGTAAGGTGAGCATCCAAACTGCCTAGCCTCCCACAAAGCCAGTACGTGCAGTAGGATCAAAAACCCATTGCCATTGTTCTTGAGTTCTCAGTAGTCCTCATTGTCCACTATGTTCAGCGAGACCGGTTTTATCCCAAGCTTTTTCAGACTCAGGCCAGCTGGCCTTGGTAAGTTCCCAATAGAACATCCCCATTGTCTCAGTGTGTGGGTGCACCCCTCGCGGTCCTGAGTTCCTTGCTCGTGCTCTCTCTCCTTCTGCTCCTGATTTGGACCTTGAGATTTCTGTCCGGTGCTCCAATGTGGGTCTCTGTCTCTGTCTCCTTTCATTGCCTGATGAAGGTTAATATTCAGGAGGATGCCGATATGTTTTTCTTTGGGTTCACCTTCTTATTTAGCTTCTCTAGGATCACGAATTATAGGCGCAATGTCCTTTATTTATGGCTAGAAACCAAATATGAGTGAGTACATCCCATGTTCCTCTTTTTGGGTCTGGCTTACCTCACTCAGGATAGTGTTTTCTATTTCCATCCATTTGCATGCAAAATTCAAGAAGTCATTGTTTTTTACTGCTGAGTAGTACTCTAACATGTATATATTCCATACTTTCTTCATCCATTCTTCCATTGAAGGGCATCTAGGTTGTTTCCAGGTTCTGGCTATTACAAACAATGCTGCTATGAACATAGTTGAGCATATACTTTTGTTGTATGATAGGGCATCTCTTGGGTATATTCCCAAGAGTGGTATTGCTGGGTCCAGGGGTAGATTGATCCCGAATTTCCTGAGAAACCTCCACACTGCTTTCCAAAGTGGTTGCACAAGTTTGCATTCCCACCAGCAATGGATGAGTGTACGTACCCCTTTCTCCACAACCTCTCCAGCAAAGGCTATCATTGGTGTTTTTGATTTTAGCCATTCTGACAGGTGTAAGATGGTATCTTAAAGTTGTCTTGATTTGCATTCCCTGATTGCTAAGGAAGTTGAGCATGACCTTAAGTGTCTTTTGGCCATTTGAACTTCTCCTGTTGAGAATTCTCTGTTCAGCTCAGTGCCCCATTTTATAATTGGGTTGATTAGCTTCTTACGGTCTAGTTTCTTGAGTTCTTTATATATTTTGGAGATCAGACCTTTGTCAGTTGCTGGGTTGGTGAAGATCTCCCAGTCAGTGGGTTGCCTTTTTGTCCTAGTGACAGTGTCCTTTGCTTTACAGAACCAAGCTTTAAAATTTTTAAGTCATAATGAGTTGTTAGTATACACTGGGCATGGTGGTGCACACCTTTAATCTTAACACTTAGGAAGCAGTTCCAGGACAACCAGAGGTATATAGTAAGACCCTGTCTTAAAAACAAAACAAAACAAAACACAGCAAAAAATTCTGAGTATAGAGAAATTTGGTTTCTGTGTGTTGCTATTATATTCTCCAACCTTTCCAAATTTACTAGAGATGCGTGTGTGTGTGTGTGTGTGTGTGTGATATTTAAGATTTCCCATGTAAAGATAATTTGTGAATAAGGATAATTTTTCTCTTTGCTCCTCTCTTCTCTTTTTTTTTAACTGCCAAATTAGAATAAAACCTGACAGTAGGTGATAAGCAAAGTTGTAATAGATCACCTGTAGAATTGTCAAGGTTCTTAGATGACACTTCATAACAAAGTGATTAAAATATCCTTAGAAGACTAGGGGATAACTCACTGAGAAAATGCTTGCCTAGCATGCGTAAGGCCTTGAGTTTGATTCAAACACTGAATTTTACAGAGATTCATCATGTGCTATGAAAAAATATCAAAATTTTAAGTATTAAATATTACAAAACTACTGAGTACTATACGCCAGAGACTGTTCCATTATGCTTGAAAATTATTTAGAGACAGAGATGTAATTCAGATGTAAAGTACTTATATAGAGCATGTGTTAGAGGTTATATTCCTATATCTACAATGTAAAAAAAATTTAAAGGGTATAAGAAATCAATATATGTGTGAGTCATATACACACACATATAGCATTATCTCCCCCTTTTGACTTAAAAAACTATAATATATATGTGTGTGAGAGTGTGTAGGTAGAGAAAGATCTGGAAAAACATATAATATACTATTAACAGTTGTTAAATCTATTTGAATAACTCATGGTTTTATTTGGTATTCTATAATCAGTAAAGGAATAGATAGACATATATCAAAAGTGACAGTATAAATATTTAAAAAGAAAAAACCGTTTTAAACATTTAATGAATTACTGCTAAAGGCTAATATCTACCAAGGATATCTCGTTGTGAGCATATAGAACAGAGAATATTGATTAAAATTTATATACAAACAAAATAGTTGGAAAACACATACTTTTAACATAAGCATTAGTTATATTGTAATATCCCTTAGACATAAAATATAAATCATTTTTTTGCTATTAGCTCTCTCTTTTTTGGGGGTGTGTGTTTTTTTTTTGTTTTTTGTTTTTTTGTTGTTGTTGTTTTTTGTTTTTCAAGACAGGGTTTCTCTGTAGCTTTGGAACCTGTCCTGGAATTAGCTCTTGTAGACCAGGCTGGCCTTGAACTCACAGAGATCTGTCTGCCTTTGCTTTCTGAGTGCTGGGATTAAAGGGGCGTGCCACCACTGCCTGGCTTGTTAACTCTCTTGTAACTATAAAATACAAGCAAATGTTCAAATATAAATAATATTCTAAAGTCAGCTAAATTGAAGACTATGGGTTAATATGATATAAAATGTCGAATAATTAAATATTTCACTAACCAGTAAGGGTAAATTTAATGAATTTTGAAATTTTTATTTACTATTTTTATATACTATATGTCGATCATATTCTTTTCACTACCTTAACCTTCCCCAAATCCCATCTATCTTTCTACACTTGATTTTCTCTCTCCCTCTCTCCCTCTCCTCCCCCCCCCCTCTCTCTCTTTCTCTCTCTCTCTTAGAAGCACCCAAAAACCAAAAGTCAAAATATTGGCATTTTTGTTTGTTTTAAATTTTAATTATATTTAAAATGAGATATTTTCCCTTTTTATTGAAAATAGATTCTTTTCTCACTATATATATATTAATCAGGATATATTTATATATCCTGATTGCGTTTCCCCTCCCTCTACTCCTCCAGGTTCCTCCTCACCTCCCCTCTCATCCAGATATGCTCCCTTTCTGTCTCATTAGAGAAGCATAGACTTCTAAGAGACAATAAAACAAAACCAAATAAATTATAATAAGATCAAACAAAAACTATCACATCAAAATTGGACAAGACCCATCAACAGAAGGAAAAGTGCCCAAGAGTAGGCACAAGAATCAAAGACCCACTTATTCATACATCCAGAAGTTCCACAGAAACACTAAGCCTGTTTCTAGCCAAGTTTATAGTGAGGATCATGCACAAAACACAGAGAAGAATGGCTTTAACTTTTTGCAGCTGTCTCAGAAAAGAAGCGCAGGTGAAGTTTATCCTAGAAAGTGACAACTGAAGGGATCCAGACATTTAAAAAGAAGCCAGAAACTGAATGTGGTAATACACACTTACAATCTCAGCCCGCAGAAGGCTGAGGCAAGGGGATTATGAGTTCAAGTGAAGCCTGAAGTTCAAGTGAGACCCTGATTCAAGGGCAAAAATCAAGCCCTAAACTGAAAGAAGCAAAGTAAGTAGTCTGCACTGAGAAATTGCAAAGATGCCTTAATGGTTTATTAGAAATTGGCCAGACCTCACCTATTGCAGAATCAAGAATGTAAATGTTTTAGCCAGGAGGTGGTGGTGCATGCCTTTAATCCCAGCACTTGGGAGGCAGAGGCAGGCGGATCTCTGTGAGTTCAAGACTAGCCTGGTCTACAAGAGCTAATTCCAGGACAGGCTCCAAAACCACAGAGAAACCCTGTCTCGAAAAACCAAAAAAAAAAAAAAGAAAAAGAAAAAGAAAAAGAAAAAAAAGAATGTAAATGTTTTAACCCATTTGAAAGATTTTGCTTGGAGAAGAAATCACTGGGGCGCTGTGTATATAAAGCTGCCTGTGTGTGTTTTTCTCTGGGTTAATCCATGAAGGTAGTCAGATGCCATTGTGTCTATGGTCCAAAGGGACCCAGCTACTGCTCAGTCAGTGGCAGAACTTGGCATCAACCATGAGGTGCGGTTTTTGCAAGTATCTTAAGTGCAGACGTTACAGAGTCATAGAGGTATCCATCCATTCATATTCTCCACCCAGAAGGCCTGGGAGGCCAAGCAATGTGTGGCAGGGTCAGGATCTTTGCAGGCAGCCCCTGAGAGGACTATGTGGGAAGTGGAGAGTGAAGCCAAACAGAGAATGAAGACCCCAGGAACTTCAAGATGCCAAGTCTGTAGTCCTTGTACTAAGAACAGCTGCAAGCAGGGAGCAAAACCAATCCAAGAGTACAGCCATGTAGGCTGCAAATGGCAAGGTGTAGGTGCAAGGCTGCCAAAGCTTGCTGGAGCTTGTTTTTGTTTTTCAAGACAGGGTTTTTCTGTGTAACAGCCCTGGCTGTCCTGGAACTAGCTCTGTAAACCAGAGTTGGCCTCAGAAGCACAGAGATCCACCTGCCTCTGCTTCCCAAGTGCTGCTGGGATTAAAGGAATGTGCCAACACTGCCTGGCTAGTTGGAGCTGCTGCTGCTGCCTCTTCTTCTTCTTCTTCTTCTTCTTCTTCTTCTTCTTCTTCTTCTTCTTCTTCTTCTTCTTCTTCTTCTTCTTCTTCTTCTTCTCCTTCTCCTTCTCCTTCTCCTTCTCCTTCTCCTCCTCCTCCTCCTCCTCCTCCTCCTCCTCCTCCTCCTCCTCCTCCTCCTCCTCCTCCTTCTTCGTCACCGTCTCAAGACAGGGTTTCCCTGTGTAACAGTCCTAGCTGTCATGAAACTAGCTCTTGTAGACTAGGCTGGCCTCGAACTCACAGGAATTCACCTGCTTCTGCCTCCTGAGTGCTGGGATTAAAGGCGTGCACCACCACCACCCAGCCTAGTTGGAGCTTTGTATCATGACCCCAGATACCAAACAGGCATCTGTAGGATTTAATGTTTTTCTTATTGGCATTCAGTCTTGCTTTGGTTGCATCCCAATCTCTTCCCACTTTGGATTGGAAATGTATGTTATGTACATTGTTTCTTGAAATTTGTAATTTATAGGTTTTTTAAATTTTATTGTATTTGATAGCTAAGAATTTGCCTTGAGTCTCAGAAGAAACTTTGAACTTGGATTTTTGAACAATATTAAGATTGTTAAGACTATATAGGAACTTTTAGAGAAGAACTGAATGCACTTTCATTACAAAAGGAACATGTTACTTTGTGCTGGTTTAGGAGTGGAATTTATACCTCAAGAGATGTGTTTGTGTTTCACATCGAACAGGGCTGGCTTGTGATACTTCTGATTTTTACCTTTTTTAGACTGAGAAGCACCTAGGAGATTAATAAAGTACATTTCTTGTGGTATCTGCGAGGGAACTGCCAGAAGGGATTAAACTAATGGGAAAGACCTGTCCTGAAATTGTGTTGCTTTATTCTCTAGGCTTGGCGCATGAATGGAGAAGCATTCTAGAACAGTCTTTCCCTCTTCCTTCCCCCTTCCCTCTCTCCCACCCCACCTCTCTCATTTTATAGCCTTTTCTGCCATCATGAGCCTCCCTGTCTCTAGTTAATTCTCCCTGGAAACTTGCTCCTAGACTCACACAGATGTAAGCTTTCCTCATTTTCTAGGTGCTTCTCAATTCAATCAAGCTGACAATTGAGATTAAGCATGACATCTGGAGAGAGTGTTTTAGAATAATGAATTCACTTGTATTTAGAAAAAGTGTTTTTGCCAAAACAAACAAACAAACAAACAAACCATGAGCAGTGGTGGCACACACCTTTAATTCCAGCATTTGGGAGGCAGAGGCAGGTGCATGTCTGTGAGTTCGAGGCCATCCTAGGCTACAGAGCTATTTCCAGGACAGCCAAAGCTGTTACATAGAGAAACCCTGCCTTGAAAAACCAAAAATAAAAGAAAAAACCCTAGATTAAATACACACTGAAGGAAAAAATGTTTCACGCTGCCATAAAAATGTTATAGACAGGAAGCCGGGTGGTGTGGTGCACACCTTTAATCCTAATACTCGGGAGGCAGAGGCAGGTGGATCTCTGTGAATTTGATGCTGACCTGGTCTACAGAGAGAGTTCCAGGACAGATTCCAAAGCTACAGAGAAACCCAGTCTCTAAAACAAGCAAGCAAGCAAGCAAACAAACAAAAGTGTTACAGAATGACACTGTGTTACAAAAGTGTTACAGAGTGAGCTGGTTTACCGAGAGAGCTCCACTACTGAAGCAGCTTCTGGTGATGTGCGGGGAACAGGCTCCCAACACAATTACCAGTGTCTGTGAGCTCACAGGAGGAAGTGATAGTGTAACAATCTGACCTCCAGTGGGATTTAGGAACTAGAATAGGTGAAATCTGAGAGGAACCTGGGATGGCAGTCACCCCGGAAGACCACTCAATCCTGGCAGGAAGAGGGAAATAGGTCATTGACATTGAGAAATCGCTACTGATCAAAAACTTTGAGGTGAGAGAATAGGTAGGTCTAAGCAACAGAAAACGAGGATTGGAACTTTTTGAACTTTTATTGAATGTGTCGTTCAATAAAACCAAGCAAACCAAGCAAAAATCGTTCGGTGTCAAAACTCTCTACTGGATCTCCAATGATTAAGCAGTCAAGTTGTTCTCTAACCACCATGAACCGACCTGGAAGGATTTGGTGCTGAATAATATTTAGAGATACAAGAGACTTGAAAAAGAAGGGAATTTTCTGGAAGGGAACCATAGGAATGAATAATAGCTGTATTTGGATTTTTCTCAGTCACCTATATGCTACCCCCAACTGCAGTCTATTTATGGATGAATTTGGGAAGAGCCCATTCAGTGTCTGGACCACGATGTCGTGGAATATACTTTTGGTACACTGTCATGATGTGGTGCTCTCATTGGTTTAATAAAGAGCTAAATTAAAGACCAATAGCCAGGGAGGAAAAAGTTAGATGGTACTTGTGAACAGGGAGAGAACTTGCTGGGATAAGGAAGGCAGAATCTTGAGACATGGAGAATCTTGAGACATGGGGAGAAGCAAGATGAACATGCCATGCTGAGAAAATGTACCAAGCCACGTGGTAGAACATAGATAAAAAATATGGGTTATTTAAGTTGTAAGAGTTAGTTATTAATAAGCCTAACCTATTGGCTGAACATTTATAAATAACTATACAGAGACTCAATAATAATAGTAAGTCTCTGTGTGGTTATTTGGGATCCAACTGATGGGACAGAGCTGACTTGTGGGAGAGAATATTCCGCCATAAATATTTGTGACAAAGCCTGAGAAATGGTCATCTTCCAGCAACAAGCTCTCAGAGATTAAAAGGAGGTGCTGGTATGCTGGATGGTCCAGAGATCTTGGGTAGAACTAAACACGACTGGCGAAAAAATGTCAATGTAATGATGCCTAAAGATATTCTGCTATGGGCTGGAGAGGTGGCTCAGAGGTTAAGAGCACTGGCTGCTCTTCTAGAGGTCCTGAGTTCAATTCCCAGCAACCACATGGTGGCTCACAACCATCTGTACTGAGATCTGGCAGCCTCCTCTGGCGTGCGGGCATACATGGAGGCAGAATGTTGTATACACAATAAATAAATAAATCTTTTAAAAAAAGATATTTTGCTATACTCACAGATTGGTGCATAGCCCAGTTGTCATCAGAGAGGCTTCATCCAGCAACTGATGTAAACAGATGCAGACCCACAGCCAAACATTAGGCTGAGCATGGGGAATCCTTCAGAAGAGGGGGAAGAAAGGATTGTAGGAGCCAGAGGGGTCAAGAGCATCACAAGAAAACCTACAGAATCAGCTAACCTGGGGTTAAAGGGGCTCGCAGAGACTGAACCAACAACCAGGGAGCCTGCATGGGACTGACCTAGGTACTCTTCATATATATTATAGGTCTGTAGCTTGGTCCTCTTGTGGGACTCCTAACAGTGGGAACAGGGGCTGTCCCTGACTCTAACTAGCTTTTGGGACTCCATTCCTCATACTGGGTCACCTTACCCACCCTTAATACATGGGGAGGTGCTTAGTCTTACTGCAACTTGATATGCCATGTTTTGTTGATATACATGGGAAACCTGCTCTTTCCTGAACAGAAACAGAGGAGGAGTGCATTGTCGAGTGAGAACAGAGTGTGTGGGGGGGGACTAGGAGGAAAGGAGGGACGAAAACTTCAGCCAGGATGTAAAATTAAGAAGTAAAGAAATAAAAAAGAAGAAACTTAAGTGGATAGTGGTATTAAGGGGTAGTGGGGAAGTGGGGGAGGGGATGGAAGGAGAAGAGGGAGGGGAAACTGTGGCTGGGATGTAAAATATAAATAAAGTTAATTTAAAAAAAAAAAGGTGGTGCTGGGGCAGCAAGGAGACCATGAAAGACACTTGATCTCACTATGCATCACTTACCTGTTACTTTTGGTGAGCTTTTGGTGTCCACATACTATGTTGTATCAGCTGGATTTTGGTGATTTTCCAGTGCAATCCACTCAGAGCATTAGGATGCTGGACATATTCTCCCATCTCACCAATGAGGATATCCAATAGTACAAGGAGGATTATAACCACAGGGTCGAGTGGAATAATAAACAACCTACTGTCTCTCGAGAGTATCTGCAGCAAAGAAGTAACGAGCAAGCTGTTTGGCAAGATCCACTGGATCAGTGTGCCATTCCTCAAGGAGGTGTGCCAATGATGAACAATAACAAGCATTACTTGGAACGCTAAGGCAACCATATCGTCAATGGTGATAAGCAGAAGTCCTGTCTAATAGAAGAGATGGGGGTGTGGGTGTCTCAGTCCCTTCAGGCTTGAGAACCCAATATTCTGCACTATCAATGACTGCGGACCTCAGTAAGATTTTAGACTGCAAATGGAACAAGTTCTCCTGCTCCTGCCCTATCTGTATGTCCTCTCCCTTAAGGAAGTTCTTGACAATCATGGGATTCTATAAGACAGGGAGCTGACCCAGAGGGACAGAGGTCTACTGAGAACGCAGAAGCCAATCAAGATTTCAGAAGACACAAGTTGTTTAGGCCTGAATGGCTGGCAGCTGATGGAGAGAAGCTTATGGCGATTCATCCTGAAGGTGGCTGCTATTGGAAATGAAAGGCCCTTTCACCACTACTCAGATGCTGATAGAAGATTTTGGAATTTCCTTTTTTTAATATATAGGCTATCATTTCCTAGGTTCTGTAAATAAATAAAGGCACTTCTGTGGAAGGCAGAAAAAAATCTAGAAATTTTATAGACAAATATTCAATATTATGACAAATATTCACTAAGTCATTAATAATTTACTGTATTATAGTTTTCTTTAGAACTATATATATTAGATGTAATATGTAGAAAAATGTTAAGTGAGCATAAAATAAGAACAATTATGTCCTCTCTGGATTGTGAGTCCAATTTATTTATTTTATTTTACTTTATTTGCAAATTTAGTTATTCTCCCTCTCATTCTTTCTTTCTTTCTCTCTCTCCCTCCTTCCCTCTCCTCTCTTTCTTTCTTTCTTTCTCTCTCTCTCTCTCTTTCTTTCTGTCTGTCTGTCTGTCTGTCTTCCTGTGCTGGGGCTCAAACTCAGGGCTTCACACATTCAAGACAAGCATTTTTCCAGCCGTCTATATACCCAGTCCTTCCCTCCCCTCCTTTTACATTTTTTTTCATTTTCATTTATTTTTTTAATTTTTATGTGCATTGGTGTTTTGCCAGCATGTATGTCTGCATTAGGGTGTCGCGTCCCCTGGAACTGGAATTATAAACAGTTGTGAGCTACCACGTGGGTGCTGGAAATTGAACCCCATGTCTCTGGAAGAACAGCCAGTGCTCTTAACCATGAATCCATCTCCCCAGCTCCATGAGTCCAATTTTTACTGTTTTCTTCATGCTTTCATATATACTGTTAATATTTCTACAATAAGAAAATCAAAATGTATGTGGGGGATGGTACTTGTTGAAATTAATATTGGAGGGGATGGAGGTAGCAAAAGAACTAGCTGCAGACTTAGATGTAAACTATGGCTATTGTACATAGGGGATTTTAGAATTAGAGGTGTGGAATTGGATTTGGGGGTTAGGAAACTAACAGTAGAAAGGCAGGGGTTATAATAAGAGTGGGCACCGTGGGTTATTAGAGTTGAAGCAGATGCTGTAAGAGACCAGATTCTACAATTGAAGGTGCTTATTAAATGGGTGGGCGAGAGCATAGAAATATTCTAAACAAACTGGAATTTTCTTAAATTTCAGGTGAGCCTGCATGTTGAAACTGTTCTGGAGAGGTTTTCTGTTTTGGGGAGGAGCAAGTTTCTGAGTCTAGCTACTTCTTTTCAACAAACATCAGCATTAGAAAAGTCTTAGAAATACACATTTAGTTATAGTGAAGTTCCAATTAGTAGTGCTATACCCCCTTTCTCTTTTCTGTAAGTATTTTTAGGTATTTTTTTATATGCAAAGGCAGTGGGGGCTTAGTTTTTGGCAGTGGCTTTCTTCAACACAAGAAAGATTGTGCTCAGCATCTCTTTCTTTTGGCATAAATGTATCCCCACACTTTCCTTGGTGAATTTATGGACCCTTTTGTCCTTGGAGATTTCAAGTCTGTTCATTGTGTGCTGTTTTGTCCGGCAAAGCTATACACCTCTCTGATCAGTTACTGCTCATAATTGATGTGATTTTCTTGATTATCTTGCAGCCCTTTTTGAAGCCAGGGTGATGGATGAATGGTACAGAACCATGGCCAGTCCTTTCCAATGTCTGCTTTTTGCTTGAATAATAATTAAGATTTAACATAGGGTATTAGTTAAATAATTCACCTTATAATGGAATAACACTCACTTACTAAATACATCTTTGTTAAGAACATACAACAAGACAACCTGAGAGGGCTGTCTGTGCATCTTAGGTTGTACAGAAAACTTACTGTGTAACTATACACATGGACGGAGGTAATGGTTTCCTTCAGCAGATTCCCAATTCAATCCATGGCCCACTGTTCTGCAATGTCGGAATTAATGTCTCAAGGGTTTTTCCACTAGTGCCTTTTCTTTTTCTTTGTCTTTTTCCTTTTCTTTTTCTTTTCAAGGCAGGGTTTCTCTGTGTAGCCCTGGTCATCCTAGAACTCACATTGTAGACCCGGCTGGCTTTGAACTCAGGGTTCACCTGTGTTTGCCTCCTGAGTGCTGGGATTAAAGATGCGGGCTATCACCACCTGGCTCACTTTTGTTCTAAACATCAAATTGATACATTTGTTAAAATTCGAACCTTATTGAAACATTCTGAGTTGCAAATCAATGCTCCCCCCAAATCCCTTCGCTTTCCAATTTCATGCTGTATCCCAGAGATTAGAGGTTAATAGGATTATCTCCTTCCAGGTCATTTTTACAAATGTAGATCCTCTACAGAGTACTCCAGCCACAGTGCCACCTTACATAGTATAAAGGAGAAATGTTTGAGGGATCGCTGTGCCTAAAGTGTTCTGTGGATTTGCACTGTAGTTCTCTTCTTCCCTTTCTCTGGTCCCCCACAATGTGTCCCATCTTGCCCTCTTACCCATCCTTCCCCATTCCTTAATTTTTAAAATGTAAATCAAGTTTTATCCCCTTCATGGATTTCCATTGTACAAGAATCAAATCCCAGTTCATTAGTGATCCTATCTATAGTTGCCTTTATTGGGCCATGAGTAGCTCCCCGCAAGGTGACCAGAATACACCACCAAGGGATCAGGAGAGCCCTCTCAAGGGACAGAGGCGGAGCTAATCGCGTGGTAGGTGGAGCCTTAAATCCAGTGTGAGCTGAGCCGCAGGGGGAGGCTTTTTAAACCGAGGGCGAGGAGGGGGTTGGGGGGGGAACAGTATTGCTGCTGGCCGCAGACCCTGCTCGCAGTTGCAGGCCCCGCCGAGCCACTGCGGCTGAGGTGAGCGTCTACCCCCCTCCCCGCTTCCCGGGCCTGGGGGACGGGCCATCTTAGACTCCTCGAGGTAGGGGGCAGTTCCCACGGGACCCGGCTCCGAGTCTCGGAGGGGGCGGCCTTAGGGAGCCTTGGGAAAGACTGCTAAAGGGGCCAGGCGACAGCAGCAACCTTCCCCGAACCCCTCCTCCTTTCCCCTCCCCCCCCAGTCCTCAGCGGCCTCCAGCAGAGAGCTAGCTGCATCTTTGGGGACAGCAGGACAGCGAACAGTGCGCAAGAGAGCGGCCAGCACTGGGGACGCAAGGTACGGGCTTTAGCCTTGATCAAGTGCCCTTAGAGGGGGGAGTAAAGGCCAGGTCTTCAGTTTTTCTTTTAAGGATTGGAGGAAGGCGGCCTCAGAGGAAAAGGAAGGTGAGGGGCGAGCAGGCAGACTTCATGGTTAGTACTAGGAGCGCGCGCGCGTGTCCTGATGTGTATGTATATGTATGGTGCTGGACACGCATTCATTTTGTCTAATTGCTTTGATTTTTTTAAAACAATGTGTCTTACAGCTCTCTTATCAGGGAATCCGAATTTGTCCCATTTTTATACCTACCGTTGCGTTGCATGCCTGGACTATAGTTATTTAACCATATCCTGATTGTTGTACACCAGCTTGTTTTCTTTGGGGGAGAGGGGACTATTGCAAGTAATGCAGTAATGAATGGGTTTGTGTATGTTTCTTGCTTGTATGAAGGTATTTCTGTAGGAGAAATTCTTTGAGGAGTAATTACTGAATCAAAAAGTACGCATTTTGAATTTTGATAGATTTGTCTAAATTCCCTTACCCAAAGGCCATAATAATTTATACTACCCAATGTAGTGCGAGATTGCTTATTTTTCCATAGTTTTGCCAACATAAATTGTTACTGATCTTTATATTTTTCCAGTTAGAGTAAAAAAAGCACATGTCGTTGCTTTCATTTGCATTTTACTGATTATTACTATATTTGAGGATGTTTTCATTTTTCTAATTGCAAAAGTGAATAGTCAAATATGACGTCTTCCAGTATATAAGCAATGAACATTTTGAAATACTAAAAAGTCCTACTCTAAATACCAAGAAAAATAAAAAATATCTGGAAGTAAACTGTAAAACTTTGAGGACTACAATAGAAGAGCGTTTGCATAAATGGAGAATATTATGCTTCTGAATAGGAAGGCTCAATTTTGTAGTGATGTCCATTTTTCTATATTGATTTATGCAATTGATGCAATTCCAATAAATAGACTAAGTTTTTGGAACTTAACAGTCCTAAAGTTCGTGATGGGAGAATGGCTAAGAATAATCGAGAAAATGTTTTTAAAAATAACTAAAGATGGGGGATACTTTTACTATTAAACTGTACTCTGAAGGTAGCATGTTTAAATTAGAATAGACAGAACAATGCATTAGAATGGAAAAGCCCACAAACGGGCCAGACTGGATCCCAAGATTTATTGGAGAAACACTGTTGGTTAGACATGGAAAAACTGCCATATTAAAATCTTCACACACCTACTTCCCCACCCCAAGCTTGAATTTGCTTTTGAGGGCAGACTCCTTTGTTTGAAGAAAACCACTTTATTGGGTCTTTCTGGTTATGCTAAGGTAAAGCTCCGGTAGTTAAATCTGGTGACTTTGGAGGTAGAACTAATAATATGAACCTTTACTTAGATTAAGATGGATTCAGGTTAGCCTGCAGTGCGGCGACGGAAGAAATATGGATATTAGAGGTCTTTTAAATTTTTTCCCCCATGAGCAAAAACTGTTGTGTCATTGTTTCCATTTGCATTTGTGTGTTTATTGCGATACGGAACATCTTTTCTGTGTTAGTAAGGATAGCACGTCATTCCTCGAGGCAGGTAACAATGGGGACCCATTTCTTCGCTTCCAGAATGGAGTTTGGCTAATTGGTACAGCCCTGCGGGAAGCGTGAGAATAAACAGGTTGACTTTTTAAATTTTCCTCAAGCACTAGGCAGGCTCTAGACACCTAAATCGGGGGCGGGGGCAGTTTTCAAGACATGGCCGAGATTTGGCGCTGAGCTGTGTCATCGCGAGGTTTGGTAGCGAGCTCCGCAGTGGGTCGGAAACCTCGTGGTAAGCGAGATCCCTAAAGGACGAGAGCTTCCTCCCTTTCCCCGAAAAACTCCCAGTCATTTTCACGAAGCTCCGCCTTTCTCCTTTTTAGGATCCTGCAGCCGTTCTCGCGATATCTCGTTTCCTAAAGGCGAGGCGCGGATGGCATTCTGCAGTGAATTACGAAGGTCTCGCCGATTCTGAACGTAATATCGCGATAGTTCGCACAGCGCATGCGGGAGCCGGCGGCGGCATATTGGCTCCGCCCCTTAGTGCTCCGTGAGGTTGTGCGTCATTTGCTTTTCGCTTCGCGTGGGGTGAGAGCGGAGCTGTAGCGATTTCGGCTTGGGTGTAAGGAGAGGCTTGGGACGGGCTGGGCTCAGTTTTTCCCCGGTCCGGTGGAGGTTCTCCTGGGATCACGCGGAGGCGGCCGAGGGTGGCTGCTGAGTGCAGGAGCTGCGGAGGCGCGAGCAGCGTCTTCTGATGGTGCTGTTCTTAGCCGGTGAGTTCTCGCGGGAGCGGGTTATGTCCTCGTGGGATTCGCCGGCGGTGGCGGAGGTACCTTGGGGGTGGGGGGGCAGTGACTAGGGTCGGTCCGCCTGTTAAGATGGCGTCGGAGGCTGATGTCTGTCTTGCTAGTACATGGTACTAAGGGGTTAGCTATCCGCGTTTGTGACGCTTCGCAGGTGCCAGCCATTAAGGAAATGACGAATGGCGAAACGTCGCGGTGCCGGTAAATCTTGCCTGAGATGAAGACCACCCTGTTTCTTACCGGCTAAGGCGACACCATTTCCACCGGCCTTAGCCGCGTGTGGGCCTGCCTTTGCCCCACCAATCGCTCTCCGCCTCCGTTTTCGTCGTCGCAGTGGGCGGGTTGGAAAGTGTGGGAGTGAGTCGGTAGTTCATTGGGTAGTGGGCTGGGGATTAGATGAAAAGGTGAGAGAGGGGACACACCGAGGACTGCTCTCTGCATCATTTTTGCGTGCTTGCTTTTTCGCAGCCCTTGCAACGACCCTTATGAAACCCCTAGTTTTTCCTGAGCTGAGATGGGCTCCGCTTCCCCAGCTCCCACAGCTTTTGAATTAAGGTTGAAGGGTCAGTCTGTAGACTGACTAGTGTATTCCTTCCCCTCCCCAAATTCTATCTCCCTGTTAAACAATCTCTCAGCTTCGTAGATATTGGGATGCATTATTAAGGGGAGGTGTAAAATTTTTCCCTATCCTCCCCAGTCCTAATTTAGAGCCTCGCCTGAATCATCTAGTCTACACCATCTCCTTCCATGGTGCTTGCGCAGACATTAATAGAGCCTGTCTGGTTCCCTGCATTTACTCCGTCTTTGTGTATGGAGCCATAGAAACCTTCCATTTTCTTAGGTCCTTTGGCTTGTTTATCCTCGACGCGGGGACAGGGTACTGATTTCTTCCACTTTGAATGTTTTGAGACCATTCCTGGGCAGAACAATAAGCGGGTCAGTGGTTGGATAATTGCAGTGTTAGTGGCCTTCTCAATCGCTCCCCCACTCCATCAAACTTTGCCATTCCTACCAACCCCTTCTACTTTACAAACCCTGGGACCCGCCCCCTTTCCCTCTTCTGTAGTCTGTTGGATTGTGGCTGTCTTTTTTCTGGATTACTACTAGCCACCATTTAAGTACTTCTCATTGCTTCCGCCTTAAACTTCTCACAACCACTCTTCCTCCCACCCCCGGGAACAGAATCCCCTAGTGCGGTATCATACCTCCAATGCGTTTTCTTTCCATCACATGTTTTACACCTTAAACAGTCATGCTTCTTTTAAATTTACTTCCTTTCCCTTCACATCACCTCTATTATAAACAATTAATTCCCTATCATGTGTTTCCTTTGTAGATAACATGATTTGAATTACTTCTTTTAGCACCAGTGTTGCATAGATTGAGGAGATGGCCAGCATTCCCCTTTCATGGGAAGCAGTCTGGTGTAGAAAATAGCATTTGCTTCCAGTTCACATTGAACTCATGACCTTGATCTTTTCAGATTTCTGTTCATCTATATAATGACAATAGTAATGCTTACCTTAAAGGGTTGTTGCAAGAATAATCAAGAAAATTTGTAAAGTGTCTGGTTCATAGGAAAACAAATTGCGGTGCCTTTTTAATGTGAGAATATATTGGTAGTTGTTTTTATGTTATATACTGCCTTTATAGCCTGGGAAAGAGAAGATTTTTTCATTTGTTATTTGTTCAGTTGTTAATTTCTGTTTAGAAATAATACCTATCAACTTGGATCTGCTTTGTATTTTTTTCTCCCCATGAACCACTTTGTATGACCAATGGCTCATGATATTTGAATGTGTTCCCACTTTTTGAAGTTTCTACTAGTGCAAAATCATTCTCTTGAAATGACCACCAGCTATGTTTCTGTCACGGACCACACCCAGGTGTTCTACCTTTTGGAAGGGAGTGCCTCATCCCTTGCCTGCTCGTTTCTGCCACTCCTTAAAAGACAATCTGTCCTGTCCTTCACCCCACAAAAGTAATGAAGTTTCATGCCCTGCTGTTTTGCAGTGTTAAAGAGAACTTCTCTTAGGGAGTTTTTTGTTGTTGTTGTGTTTTTTTTTTTTTTTTTTTTTGGTATTTCTTCCTCTACCTCATTAAGCTCCTGAGGTCAGTATGGAGGCGTCTTTTTAAGCATGATAATTAATACCTATATGCAAGACATTAGGAAGGTTGATCTAACTAAATACCAGTATTTTCCCCCAAAAGGCAATCACAGCTGGCTCTTTGATAACTACCTTCTGTTGTGCTTTTGCCATTTTATATTTTCTAACACATTTGACTTGCAATTAGTTTTCCTTACTGTTAATGTTTTTATTAGACTAATAGTAGAATGTTTTTTTTTTAAACTAATTGTGTTGGTTGGGTGATGGGGTTGAAGTATGAGTGGGTAACCCATCTGATAATTAATTAACTATGTGTGGATTTCAGTCTTGAGCTTCAGGGTTTGTTTGAGTTGGAGGTACTCTAAATGAACTTCCTCTTTCATTGGAAGACAGGTCACTTTGAGATTCTTGTCCTGGTGCCTTTTACAATGGGTTAAGCAATAATTACCAATTAACTGTTTGACTCTCGTCCTTCAGCGTTATAATAAATAAATCTGGGGATGATGATCTAGGCATGACCTAAAAGGTTTAATTTATTCTAGGTAGATCTCTGAGAAGAGAGGAAGGAGTGGCACTACCAAATAAAAACTTTGTCTAAGATTCAGTGACAAAGTTCAACCTTGAATTCCCAGGATGTTTATCGTTTGTCTCCCAGTATGGCCAAAAAGCACTTATGAAGGTGAAAAATAATTTTAATGTGTACAGTATTTTCCTTAGTATTCATTTGTTAAACATGCTATCATTTTGTTTGGGTTGAGAACAATTTTCAGGGGTATTGTCTAAGTGTCATTAGAAACACTGTATAGCTATTGATTTCTGAGTTCTTTAGTTACTGCTCAAAGCAGGCCCTAAAAATGCAAATTGGTGTTCAAGGGCTGTTGCTTCAGAAATACCTGATTGTGTTTAAATTTTGATATAATAATTAACCTCCCAATTCTAATATATGCTTTTTTCCTCTGACCCTTTTATTTTGTAGGTCCTCCAGTAGCCTGACTTGAGTGGTTTTAGTGCTTCAGAGGAACAAACCAGTAGACCATAATTTGGTCAGGAAGATTCAGGAAGGTGTTGGAGCAGTGTTGGGATTTCCCACCAGGATGACTATGATTGACTGTGATTTTAGGTTAGTTTTTTTAGATCTTTGTGGGTGGCATTTGTATTTTACATCTTGAAATGGAGATGGGGTTGGGATTTCCATTTTGTGGTTGTGTTGCTTTGGTTCCATTGTGGATCAGATGTCATTTTTTTTTAATTTTAGTGGATGGAGATCATTACTAAATTAAAGGGAACTGTTTAAATGCATATAGTCAGTACATAATTTTTAAATTAATTGATAAAAATTTGAAACATAGCAAGCCAAGTAGTATGACATTCCCTTCCCCAGGTACTTTTAACATTTGTCAACTTTCAGCCTTTCTAGTTTTACCCTTTGGCATCCCCCTTCCCATGGAATTACTTTGAAATAAACCCCTCTTGTCATGTTTTTTATCTATGTAAATATTTTATAGATAGCTGAGAAAATTCTTGACAGTATAACCACAAAATCATTTTCACAATCGAAGAAATTGAGTTTTAAAAGTAGAAAATAGGCTATTTTTAAAATTTCCCTGATACTTTGTTTTCTTTATAGTTTGTTTGACACTGGACCCAGAGAAAATTGTATTTACTAAACAGTTGTGTAGACTTAAAATATATTTTAAACTTCAGGCAATTTTTTTCTTTACAATTTATTTTTTAAATTGTGTTATCATATTATCCTCACATTTGAGAATTAAAGCCCATAGCAATGTGTATTACATTCTTATTAAAGACCCTAGAGAACCTATTATAATCAAACAACGGTAGTAACTGCTTATATTCTAGCTGACGTTGAGACTGCTGGCTTGGTCAGTGTACTAAAATAGCTATTCGTGGGTTCCTTTTTCTGTGGCAGTTTGATTTTAGTTCCACGTCCTGGTCCCGCTTACTGTTATCCCTATGAAATATAGGCCTTCTGGAAGAAAAAGCTGATGTTTTCTAGATAGTGACCTGATAATGTGTTTGGAGTTTTTCATGTGTATTTGCAATGTTTTTTAGGTAGTTTGGTTGTTTTTATGCTCTATTATAATGTTCTTTTTATTTTAGTGTTACCTTAGCTTCTCTGACCCAGAATTTAGCTATTAAGAACTGGTTGGCTGTTAAACACAGTTCTTGAAATTGCAATATTAAAAGTTTTTTGGGAACTTTGTTACTTACAGATTTTACACTCAATTATAGTATAATTGTCCTAGGGTTGTACTTATTTCACTTGGAAATAGTTCCCCCAACATCAGTTGTTGTAAATTGTTTGCTTCCTCCCCCGCCCCCTTCATTTTTTTTTTAAACTTTACAGTGTTATCCATTCTGGGGTCTGTATTACGTTTCTTTCTATGATCAAAACCAGAAAATGAGATTTGAAACTAAAGCCTCCAACCAGCCTTTAACTAAACACAAATGTGGGCAGAGCACAAGGTGTGCGTGCCAGTCATTAAAATGGTAAGAATTGCAAGTTAAAGAGGCAGAAAATGGAAAAGTCTTATGAATGAAAAATTTAAAAGTATTTGAATGTGATTGTGAATCACCAGCCAGAGGTCAGGTGTTTCCACTCTTTGTTCATTATTGGAGGAATAAGTCCTTATTTGAAAATTGATTAAATATTAAATAAGGGATTTCTTGGGAATTCCAACAAGTTCATGCTTTCAACAGAAAACATTTTGAGTATGTTGGATATAATGATTAAATATTTACATTTCAGTTTCTGTAATTTAAACCAAACCACTTAGGCCCAAACCCCAGTTTGTGAAACTAGGATAACTGGTACAGAATTGTGCACAGTGGGCATTCCGATATTTGAATCACTCCCTTCTTAAAACTGGAACTTCACAATGGAAACAGTGTTGGGTTTTTAATTCTCCTTTGTTGTGTGTTTTTAACCACCAGTTCAAAGTATCATTGAAATGCCATACTTGGTTGTTTGAAAATATATTTGCCCTTCACATTCCACATTGCTTCTCATGGAATAAGGTTAAGTTGGTAATTCGGTTGTGTATCTGATCATGTTAGGTTGCTCTGCAGTGATCTCATGGGTAGGTAGACACGAGGCAGACAGTTCACAAGTGTTTGTGCTCTTAGGATTTCTTATATTGTTTTTTTGACCTCTTCAATGACTGGTTACCAAATGTTTATATATGATAATGTCTGGGATAATTCAGCTCTTAAGATTCTCTGGAAGTCTCTTAGTTGATGTGTCATAGAGGTTGAGTTGGTAAAACTTGATGTGCTTGTTGACCATCTTGGTTTTCTGGTTATAGAAATGCTTTGAATGAAGGAGTGGCTCCCTGAGTAAAATAAGTTTGCTTGAGGTGTTAACTTGATAATTTTCAACTTTGAGTTTCCTTAAAAAGTTTTTCATTAGTTGTCTTTAAAATCATAATGGTGACATAGAAATGATTTCATGAAATTTGTTTCGCTTTTATGAAGTACCACCAAGGGGCTGGAGAGATGGTTGAGTAGTTAAAAAAAAAACTGCTCTTCCAGAGAACCCAGGTTCAATTCCCAGCATCCACATAGTAGCTCACAACCATCTGTAACTTTTATACCTGGGGACCTGACACCCATGGCAAAACACCAGTGAACAAAATAAAAATGAAGTACCACCAAATGGAAATTGTACAGTAGATCTGATTCAGTTGATTGAACTCAATATATATGTTAAAATTTTTTTTCAACTTAGAGACTTTGTTCTTAAGTGTTGAAAGAAAGCAGTTGTTGAAAGCAAGTAGTTTTTTTTTCTTTTAAATAGTGGTAAATAAAGAGGGCTAAAAGTAAAAAGTAGAGGGAGGACTTAAATACTTATGTTTTAAAATTAAAAAATTGGGGAGCTGGAGAGATGCTTACCAGTTAAGAACACTTGTTGCTCTTGCCAGGTTTGATTCCCAGCTCCCATATGATAGCACACAACCATATGAAATTTCAGTTCCAGGGGCTCTGATACTCTTCTGATCTTTTAGTGCATCATGCACACACATTGTGTGTGAGGCCAAATACTCATACACATAAAATAATTTTTTTTTTCAAGACAGGGCTTCTCTGTAGCTTTTGGAGCCTTTCCTAGAACTAACTCTTGTAGACCAGGCTGGTCTCGAACGCACAGAGATTCGCCTGCCTCTGCCTCCCGAGTACTGGGATTAAAGGTGTGCGCCACCACCGCCCGGCAAAATAAATCTTTTTTTTAAATATTTATTTATTATGTATACAATATTCTGTCTGTTTGTATTTCTGCAGGCCAGAAGAGGGCACCAGACCTCATTACAGACGGTTGTGAGCCACCATGTGGTTGCTGGGAATTGAACTCAGGACCTTTGGAAGAGCAGGCAATGCTCTTAACCACTGAGCCATCTCTCCAGCCCAAAATAAATCTTAAAAAGTTAAAAAGTTGCTAATCACAGATGAACTGCTATGGATTTATGTATCACCTTTAGCACAACTCAGGTTTTAAATCTTTATAATTAGAAACATTGGGTGGGTGCTTATATTTGGGACAGCTTTTAAAGATAACTTATGGTTGTTATTTGCTAAATTTATTTGCCTATTTTTTATTGGCATATTCTAGTCTTTGCTGGTGTTTTTCCAACTAATTTAATGTAATTAATTTCCAATTCAAATTAGCTTTGAATGCTTATGCAAGGCGATTCTCTTGCTTTAGCCATGAGTAGCTGAACTAAGATATGTGCTACTGCTGGAAGCTCTCCTTTCATTGCCAATTGAGTTCTTACTGGTGGAAAGACTTCTGTATAACCATTAAGAAGATTCCCTCAGTCCAAGTTCTGACCCTGTTTTTTACCTACTGTATCATACTGTATAAATTAACCTTTGTGCTGAAGTGTAGTTGTTCTTCTATAAAGTGTTACCTATTATCATTTAGGATTTTGGATAAGTTGAATTGGGTTAATGCATGCATCATACTTAAAACAGTGATTCTGAAGCCAGTGGTCGAGCACACCTTTAATTTCAGTACTCGGGAGGTACAGGCAGAAAATCTCCGAGTTTGAGGACAGCCTGGTTTTAGAGCTAGTTTCAGGACAGCCAAGGCTATGAACCTTCCCCCCCTCCCCCAAAAAAGACAAAACAGTGACTTTGAAACTTTAAAATAAATTGCTGTGTCCTAACCCCAATTTCTGATTTTATAATTTGAGGTGGAATAGGTTTTGCATTTGTGGATTTCCAAGTGATGGTGCTAATAATCAGAGCATTAGTATATATCTGTAGTTAGGGCAGAATGTTATTATTTCTAGACTGCTTTCTCAGATTGAGTGAAATACTTCACTCTTTAGTCTTGTTTTAGTATCATCTTCAGCTAAAATACATTCTTTGAGAATTTCACATGTATATACAGTTCATTTTGATCATTAACTTTCCTAATTCCTGTCCCAGCTTCATAGTTCTACTCTTTAAAAAAAATGATGGAGTCTGATAATTGTTGTGCATTGGTGTGGAGCCATCTCCTGGAGCATGTGCAACTTACCAGTGGCCACTTTCCTAAAGAAAAATGACTTCCCCAATAGCCATCGGCTACTGGTAACTCCTCAGGTAGGGGTAGGCGCCGATGTTCCTTTCTTATCCATGTTTGAATTTTGATTGGCTTGATTGTGCAGATAGGTACTACAGCTGCTGTGAGTTTATGAGTACAATACTATGCCATATCTAGAAGACATTTTATAGCATTCCTCCTTGTCCTCTGGCTCTTACATTCTTTCTGACTCCTCTTCCTAAATAGTCCCAGAGCTTTGGGGCAGGGTTGATATATATTGCCCATTTATGAGTGACTACTCAGTCACTTAGTCTACATTAACTGCAGAAAGAAACTTCTGACCAAGGTTGAGAACAGTTTATTATTGCCTTCAGCTAAAAGCAATTTTGGAACCCTCTGTTGCAGGGATTCTCAAACTGTAGTCCCTGATGTTCTATTTCCTGCACATTGGCAGCTGGGTCCAGAGGTGTGATAAATTCACGTTCATTCCCTCTGGCAAGCATTGGAGGAGGGTATGTGTTCATTCACAGTGTTGTGTTTTAATGATGTGAGTTTTCTTTTAGTTCATTAAAGGGTTGGTGACAGTGAAATGATAATGTTTCAATTCTGGCATTTTATGTTTACCCTCATTTTTTAATTTGATTAAGCAGGATGAACACTCAGTTTTTGTCTCTTAAAGTGTGTGTGTTTGTGTGTGTGTCCGTGTGTCCAGACTTGCTTCAAGTGTCATTCCTCATGCTGTTCACTTATATTTATTTCTTGTTGTCTTTGAGATAGGATCTTCTCTGCCTTCCTAACGATGTTATTCTAAGCACACTACACCTAGTTGTTTTTGTTTGTTTTGTTTTAAATGTGGGTCCTGGAACCTAAGACCCTGTGCTTGTAAGTAAGCATATACTGACTGAGTTGTCTTCTCAGTTCCTTTTCTTTTTAGGTCTGGCTTGGAACTCACTATGCAGCCCAGGCAGACTTTTAAGTTTATGGTATCCTCCTGCTTTTGCCTCCTGAGTGCTGGGATTACAGGTATGATTCACACCCAGCTTTTCTCCTTTTAAACACAGCCTCACCTTTTTTAAAAAAATTGTTTATATATCTTTAGTGTATGCTATGTATGGGTGCCCTTAGAGGGCAGAAAAGGGTATTGGAGCCCTTAGAGCTGGAGTTAAAGGTCATTTTGGTTCTTGGAACTAAGCTCCAGTTCTCTGCAAGAGCAGGAAACTCTCTTAATCACTGAGCCATCTCTCTAGCCCCTAAATACAACTTTTGATATAATGGTTTGGGTTCCTAGTAGTTTCTGAGGGTTTTGAAAATGCTTATGACTAGATACTTATGGATATAAACATTTGTGAATCTAATGTTTTGAAGTACAAATGGTATTATGTTCTGCTAGGAGGACTTTATAACATTATAAAGTTGGTTCCTGATTATTCCTGGCACAAACCCCAGTTTTTGGTACTTTCCTTGTTATCAGTATGTCTGAATGTTCCAAGCTTATTCTTGAACATTTCTGCCCCAGAGCTGGAATCAGCTAATGTGATAGGTGAGGTTGAAAGAAATTTTCTCTTTGCCATGGTAGTGCTAAGCTTTGTACTTAGTCTCTGTTTTCTCTTTCCACTTGACCTTCCCAGGTTGCTTCTTTATGTTTTTTCTTTTTGTCGTTATAGCAAATTTTTATTAGAATTTAGGTGGGAAGGCTTGAGAAGTCTCGATAAAAGTAGAAGGCATGGAGTCTAGGCAGTTCTAGATTTGGGGCTTCACACTTTATCATTTGGATAAGTTAACCTTTTGTTTCATCTTTGGAAATACCTTTTTTATTTGACTATTGGATTCTGTTTTGTGGTGCTGTATACTGCATTAGCTGCCATGATCTTTCCTTTTACAAAGTTCCTTACTGTTCATTGTCTTCCAATTCAAGGTTCTGCTATAACCTTATTGATCTATAATGAGTCCTTACAACACTAATCATTCATCAGCATCAATTAAGATAGAAAAGAGTTAATGAATATTAACGCCTTTAAAACCATTTATTTTGTGTAGTTTTAAAGGACCATATATGGTTCAGTAAGTGGAAACTTTTTTTAAATCTGGTGCAGGCTGTCCTTGAGTGCATCATTCGCCTGCCTCAACCTTCTGAATGCTACAATTCCAAGTGTGCATCTGCACACCTAGATCTGTTGTTCATTTTTAAAGTAATGTAAAGATGTCATTTTCATTCTTACATCTTGCCTTTCCATTTAGTTGAATAAAAAATAGGTTTTCTAATACTTGTGTGCTTCCTCAGCCTTTAAGATTGCTGATTTGTGGGTGGTGGTGGCGCACGCCTTTAATCCCAGCACTCGGGAGGCAGAGGCAGGCGGATCTCTGTGAGTTCGAGACCAACCTGGTCTACAAGAGCTAGTTCCAGGACAGGCTCCAAAACAACAGAGAAACCCTGTCTCGAAAAACCAAAAAAAAAAAAAAAGATTGCTGATATGTTGAAAATCCTGCAGTTTTCTTTGAGTACAAAGTGATAATAAGAAAAGTTTGGGCCAAGATGAGAGTTCACAGTAGCACATGCAGTTGCTATTATAGTACTAGTTTACAATCTTTGGACAGATGTACATCTAGTCTGAAGCCTGTGTTTTATTTTATTAACTTCTTCCCACTTCCCCATTCTTTCCCTCTGTTCTCCCTAAAATGCATGTATATACTCTTATATCCAGTTGTTGATAATCAAGTATACAAAGAGATATCAATATACAAATTAATATTTGAGTGGGCGTTTTGATAAAATGCTTATCAAAAGTCCTATACATATAAGTTTCTGTATATGTTGGGTATATACACATACCCACATGCATGCATGCATACATACATACATGTGAACTATGTGCTTTATTGGTTGCATTGAACCTTTAAGTACAATAATATTTTAAATGCTGTAATTATAGAGTACACTTCAAGGATAAAGCTATTATAATTTGTGTAAAGTAAATAGGTAAGGGCTATGTCACTTGGGCAAATTGAGTCAGTTTCTTTGCCCTTTAAGTGAGAGCAATAATATCCATGCAACAAGTGTTTTTTGAGGACATACTCATTGCTGCCACATAGTGGAGATACAAAGATAAGCGACAGGGTGTTGGCAAGATGGTTCAACAGGTTAAAGGCGATTGCCACCATGCCTGAGTTCTATCCTAGGGACCCACGTGGTGGAAGGAGAGAACAAGTTCTTGGAATTTGTCCTCTGACTTTGATATGTGCATCATGGCATACTCATACCTATACACCTATGTAAACCACATAATAAATAAAAATGTAGTTTACAAAGATAAGCATTAGAAATGGAAAACTGGGAGGGAGATGTATAAATCACTGAAAAGCTATTATGAATTATGATGAATGAACAGAATGTTAGAACCGTTTATAGGGGAGCATTGGAGAATACCACACAGAATATTGGTTAGGATAAAAAAGTATCTTAGTTATTTTTCTATTATTATGAAGAGACACCATGGCCAAGGCAACTTGCTGAAGACTTAATTGTGGCTTACAGTTGCAGAGGGTTATAGTCCATGACCATCATGACAAAGAGCAGGCAAGCAGGTATTCATGGTGCAAGAGCAGGAGCTGGGAACTTATATCTTGAGCTGGGCAAGCAGGTATTAATGGCACAAAAGAACTTATATCTTTTTCGACAATCACAAGGCTGAAGAAATCTAACCGGGAATGACATGGGATTTTAAGAATCAAAGCACACCCCTAGTGACACACTTCCTCCACCAAGGGTACACCTCCTAATCCTTTCCCTAATAGTTCCACCAGTTGAGGATCAAGCAAGCGTTCAAATACATGAACCAATGGTGGCTATCCTTATTCAAACCACCACAGCAATGTAATATTAAAGACAGACTTTTCTTAGAATAGGAAACTAAAAATGTCCAATAACAAGAAATACACACTAAATTGAGATTTTTTTATTTTTAGATTCTCATAATAATTTGATACTATCAAAGCATAGCAAAAAGTTTAAGGTAGAACATAGTCTTAAAACAGTGTCCCTAAGTGGTATGAATACAAACTTCACTATTATGTAATGTTAAGTTTATATAACATTTAAAGTTTTTTAAAACCATTTACTAAGAATGCATTGGGAATGGCCCCTTTTGCTAAATTTATAGTAACTTTTGTTTGAAACTATTTTTTGTTTTGATTTTTTTTTTGAAATAGTTTCTCTCTACATAGCCTTTGTTGTCTTGTAACTCACTGTGTAGACCAGGCTGACTATGAACCCCAAGAGGTCCACCTGTATATGGAATTAAAAGCGTGGGCCACCATACCCAGACCTGTTACTGATGTGTTACTGATTTAACATCATAGTGATTAGGGGCTGGAGAGATGGCTCAGTGGTTAAGAGCATTGCCTGCTCTTCCAAAGGTCCTGAGTTCAATTCCCGGCAACCACATGGTGGCTCACAACCATCTGTAAAGAGGTCTGGTGCCCTCTTCTGGCCTGCAGGCATACAT
>NW_026068168.1:1229104-1230896 GCF_014885135.2 Alexandromys fortis | reverse complement strand
TTCCTTCCTTCCTTCCTTCCTTCCTTCCTTCCTTCCTTCCTTCCTTCCTTCCTTCCTTCTTTCTGCCTTTTCTTTAGAAAGAAACAAACTATCTTCTTTCATTAAAAATACCAATCCAGGTTCCTACTCCCTCCCCTCCTCCCATCCCTCCATATATTCCCCCACCCCACATTCCATCCACTCCTCAGAGAGTGTATGGCTCATTGCTTTGAGGAAGGTCCAAGGCCCTCCCTACTATTCCTTATATTTTCATACATAGTTTTGGCTGACCCCACTTCCACCCTCTTCTCTCCCTCATCTCTCTGACTCCTACCCATACCTTCTTCTCCTCCATCTCTCAGACCTTTACCCCCCACTCATTTCATCCTCAATATTTTCACTTCCACTTTCATATTTTTCTTCATTAGTTTTTGTTCTTTCCACAATATGTAAATTGGTTAGACTAATACAAAGATCAGTGCCAATTATTAAAATGCACTGATAAATTTTTCACTTTGGTAGATTACAAAAATACCTGATTTTCAGTGAATAGTACAGCTGTGAAGATGTAAAGAATAAGAATATTAAAGGAATACATATAAAATAAATAAAATTTAAAAATGTTCTCACCTATTTCTTCTTATCTTTGAGACAGGGTTTCAGCCCAGACTGTCTTCCAACTTACTGTGTAGTTAAGGATGACTTCTTCATCATCATCGTCATATTCATCATTATCATTATTTTTATTTTATAGACACATTTTCTCCATGTAGCTTTAGATTCTATCCTGGCACTCGCTCTGTAAATCATGATGGTCTTCAACTCTCAGAGATCCGAGTGCCTCTGCTTCCCAAGTGCTAAAATTAAAGGTGTGTGCCACCACTGCCTGGCTGTCATTAGTATTACTGAGATAAAGTCTCACTATTTAGCCCTAGCTGTCTTGGAACTCACTTTGTAGACCAGGCTGGCCTCAAACTCAGCAATCCAGCTGCCTCTGGCACCTGACTGCTTGGATTAAAGGCATGCACCACAAAGCTAAGGTTGACATTAAACTTGATTCTCCTGCCTCTACCTCTAGGTTTGGGGATGACAGGTATACAGCACTACACCCAGTTTATAAAGTGCTGGGAATGAATTCAGGGCTTAACACATGATACACAATAACTCTATCAATTGAGCTACAACCTCATCCCTCTCAATTATTTCTTAAGAAAGAGAAATAGAACATTAATAATCTAGAAACAACTTTGTTATCTTTTAGAGTATTCTTTAATCAACTTAAAATATTTATTCAAAACAAGAACATCTTTATTTTCTTTTTTTTAATTGAGAAAAGGAAAAAAAAGTTTCCGCCTCCTCCCAGCCTCCCATTTCCCTCCCCCTCCTCCCACCCTTCTTCCCCTCCCCCCACTCCTCTCCCCCTCCCCTCGCTCCTCTTCCCCTCCCTCTCCAGTCCAAAGAGCAGTCAGGGTTCCCTGCCTGTGGAAAGTCCAAGGTCCTCCCCACTCTGTCCATGTCTAGGAAGGTGAACATCCAAACTGGCGAGGCTCCCACAAAGCCGGAACATGAAGTAGGATCAAAACCCAGTGCCATTGTCCTTGGCTTCTCATCAGCCCTCATTGTTCGCCATGATCAGAGAGTCCGGTTTTATCCCATGCTTTTTCAGTCACAGTCCAGCTGGCCTTGGATAGCTCCCAATAGATCAGCCCCACTGTATCACTGGGTGGGTGCACCCCTCGTGGTCCTGACATCCTTGCTCGTGTTCTCCCTCCATCTGCTCCTCATTGGGACCTTGGGAGCTTAGTCTGGTGCT
>NW_026068168.1:1123259-1227902 GCF_014885135.2 Alexandromys fortis | reverse complement strand
GGGGGTGGTGAAGATCTTCTCCCAGTCAGTGGGTTGCCTTTTTGTCTTAGTGACAGTGTCCTTTGCTTTGCAGAAGCTTCTCAGTTTCAGTAGGTCCCATTTATTCAATGTTGCCCTTAATGTCTGTGCTGCTGGGGTTATACATAGGAAGCGATCACCTGTGCCCATCTGTTGTAGGGTACTTCCCACTTTCTCTTCTATTAGGTTCAGTGTGTTCAGATTGATATTGAGGTCTTTGATCCATTTGGACTTGAGTTTTGTGCATGGTGATTGATATGGGTCTATTTTCATTCTTCTACAGGTTGACATCCAGTTGTGCCAGCACCATTTAACAACTTTATTTTCTATGCTTAAGGTTAAACATGCTATGGAAACAGTCGACCACTGTGGTGTGGGAGAATGCTCTTATACACCGTAAAGATTTGTCACTAATATTGGTTTAATAAAATGCTGATCAGCCAGTACCCAGGCAGGAAGTATTGGTGGGGCAACCAGACTAGAATTCTGAGAAGAGGAAATGCAGAGATACAGTCACCAGCCAGATGCAGAGGAAGCAAGAGGCGAATGCTTTACTGACAAAATGTACCAAGCCCCATGACTAAACATAGATAAGAATTATGGATTAATTTATGTTGTAAGAGCTAGTTAATATGCCTGAGCTAATAGGCCAAATGGCCTATTATATATATTATATTTAATATAAGCCTCTGACTTTATTTGGGACTGGATGCCTGCAGGACCATGTGGGACAGAAATTTCTGCCTACAAATGGCATCCAAATGTTTGGCAAGAATTTCCACATGAAGCCTGAGAAAGCTTTAAAAAAGAACAGAGTCAAGCGCACCTTCTTTGTAACCATCTTTACTCAGGAAGACTGTTCTCTGGCAGCAGAGTAGTGTCTCCTTTAAGAGAAGTTTCCTTACTCAAAATTATCGGCAAAATCTTTGCAGCTCTTTTAAGAGTCTCTGACACAAAACACTTAAATGTTGTTTATGAAGAGCCTTGCATCAGGCTTCTTGGTGGTTTCATGGACCTGGAAAGTCTGCAGACTTTTGGCAATAAATTTGGCTCCCACTAGTACCTCTGCCATGAAGCTAGACTCTCAGAAAACTAAGGAATGGGGTGGAGCCAGGCCCCCAAACCGCAGCTTTAATCCTGGCCATATCGCTTAGCAGATAAAAGACTAATATGGTCTGAAAAAGATAGAGATATACAGTAAAGACAGATTGAGACAAAAATGCCTCTAAATGGTTTACAGTGTGTTAAAAAATATGTATGTAGACCTGGGAAAGTAAATAAAAACGGCAGAGGAAATCCTTTAAGAAAGTGATAGTGTATCTGGGCATGGTGGCACACGCCTTTAATCTGAGCACTTGGGGGACAAAGGCAGGCAGATCTCTGTGAGTTTGAGGTCACCCTGGTCTACAGAGTTAGTTCCAGGACAGCCAAAGATACACAGAGAAACCCCCTTTATAAAAAAATTAGAGTAAAAAAAGACAAATAAAGATACAAAATACACAGACAATCTGGATACAGTATATTATTGTATTGTTTTTTTAATTGTTTGGCTGCTGAGGAAGGAACAAGAGTGGTAAAAGACATTTGACTATAAATGATGCTGGATTAATCCAAACTACTTATTTGAAAAGGCCTTGACTTCAAACTTTAAGTCAAGATGTGTTACTTTGGAGAAGAGGTTTTGATTTTGTTTCTACAGGAAATGAGAGGCTGTGGATACATTCTGCATAAGGTTTGATCAAGGAAGACCTCTGAAAAATCTCCAATAGGAATGGTTGGCCCAGATGAGCCCACATTTTTTAAATTAATTTATTTATTAAAGATTTCTGTCTCTTCCCCTCCACCGCCTCCCATTTTAAAGCACTTCTGTTGCAGTTTCCTCTTGAGTTCTACATCCAGAACAGCTTCAAGGCTATTGGCTGAGATAACTGACTCATTCTTACAGACTACTCCAGTTAGGACTTGACTATAATCCTAAATTTTCTTTGGGTCCTTATATTATCGGCACCCCCAATCAGCAGAAAGTAGCCTAGAAAACCACACCTATATTCCCAAAATGCATTATGGATGTTTGTCTTTGTTTAGACTGTTGGTTACATGTTGTTATGGATAATGGTCAGGAAAAAAGCTAAACAAAGGAGATTAGATTTAGAGTTCTTGTTTGAAACAAAAAAGATGAAGTGTTATGGGAGAATGTTCTTGTATCCTATAAAGATTTATCGCTCTTCTTGGTTTAATAAAATGCTGATTGGCCAGTAGCCAGGCAAAGTATGGGGGGGGGGCAACAAGACTAGGAGAATTTTGGGAAAAGGAAAGGCAGAGACACAGTCACCAGCCAGATGCAGAGGAAGCAAGAGGAGAATGCCTCACTGAGAAAAGGTACTAAGCCACATGCCTAAACACAGATAAAAATTATGGGTTAATTTATGTTAGTTAATAATAAGCCTGAGCTAATAGGGCAAACAGTTTATAATTAATATAAGCCTCTGTGTGTTTCTTTGAGACTGAATGGCTGCAGGGCTGGGTGGGACATAAATTCTTTCTATACCACTGAGCTATGGGAGCCTCAGCCCAGAACCTCAATACCTGCATTGGTAAATGCAAACAAAACTTGTGTTACTTCTGACTTGAAAAGTTTAAATAAAAACAAAATAAGATATTTATTTCTTTGATCTCAGCAGGATTCAAAGAAAAACAATTAACAAATGTCATTTTACCTATAAAATGCCAAAGACATTTTTACAACAAAAGACAAAAATCTGGCAAAGTCCGAAAAAATTGTGGACATCTATATGTGCTTAACTGTTCTGGAATTTCTCTACCTTCACTGTTTGCATACTTCTTGGTCTAGATAGCTTGCTATCTTGCTTCTTCATACTTTTCCTGAGGAAAGAATTTAGGGGCCAAATGTCTTAGGTGTTTAGGATATTTCTTATAACACTGTGTTTAGAATAGAAATAAAGTCCAGAAAAAACTTCAGTGTACAGGCACAAATGGCTAGTCGCATGATGCATAATGTATAAAAAAAATATGTAGTCAATTTAAATGAATTTAATTCAATGAGGATCATCTCCATTTAGCCATCTAGCTAAGTCATAGGTATCCATGTCATACATAGATCTCCAAAACACAGGACCAAATGGCCAGGTGAATCACCAGGTGGTTCAATTTGATCCCATTCAATTAAACCACATGCCACATAGTGAGCTGTTTTTTCCATGACTGTTCATGCAAAATCCTTTATATTGACTATGATTTTAATAAATATTACATAAACAAATTTTAAAGTAGTCTAGATCATTTCAAGCCAGAGCTGTGTCTGTTTTCATTGATCTAGAACCCTTGCTAAAGAACACTGCCAGAAATTCCTTTTATCATCTATGTAGTCTCTATTTTGCTCCCTCCTCTTCTAATCTCGATCAAGTTCCCCTCCCTTAATGGAACAAAGTATCTTGGGTGCAAATTAATGGCATTGCTGGTTAGAGTCTAACACTGTGCTGGAAAACATACAAGTCTCTGGGTTTAATCTATGATACCAAAAAGAAAAAAGGAATGGGCGAGGGAAAGGAGAAAAGAATAAAAGATGAAAAAGAAATAGAATATTTCCCTTTGAGTTCCCAGTGGGTATGATACCTCCTGTTCTATTCCTTGAATGTAGCATGCTGTAGTTCTCAAGAATACCCTGCACTTAAACTGCCAGCAGGCTACTTCTGAGCTGCTAGACCTTGAACAAGGCACTTAACCAGGATGCACTTCAGGTTCCCGAGTGGCTAACCCTATGGGGAGTAGCAGATCCTGCCTCACCATGATACGTAAAAGAAATATGATTCATACAGGTCAAATGCCTAACTAGCATATAAATGCTCCAGAAGCATGAACAGTTACTATTTTAAAACCAGATGCATCCTTCCCAACCCATAACATGGTGTATCTAGTAAATTTAAGAATGAAAAAATGGTTCTGTTTCCACATCTACCTCGCCCCTGAACACTTCTTTATATTTTCAAACTTAAACCTTCCCATAAATCTTTACAAATGCCGTAGACTTTCAGGAATTCCTTTATCTGCCTTCCATCTGCCCTCTATCAACAATAAAACCTTGGGGAGATAAGCAATGAACAATCATAGAAGCCATCAGTGGTGGCACACACCTTTAATCCCAGCACTCAGGAGGCAGAGGCAGGTGGGTCTCTGTGAGACTGAGACTAGCCTGGTCTACAGAGTGAGTTCCAGGACAACCAGGGCTAGAGAAACCATCTTGAAAAAAAGAAAAACAATATGCTAGACTTTGTTGACTCCACATGGGAAACCTTACTGTCCCTGAGGAGTGGATTGGGTGGCGGGGGGTGGTGGTGGTGGTGGTGGTGGTGAAGGGAATGGGAGGAGGGGATAGAATAGGAACTGGGATTCATATGTAAAATGAGAAAAGATAGTATTTTTAAAAATAAAGAAAAAAAAGAAAATAGTCAAAGAAATAAAAAAAGATTAAAAAACAATAAACAAACATATAGCATTTGTGGGATTTTAGACAACATACGGAAACCAGTCAGGCTTAAAAAGAATTTCACTCAAAAGAACATGCCCAACTGTATAAAAACACAATCGGCTGAAATGTTTAGCACATAGGGGTCATAAGCAACATGGCAGGCTCACAGTTCACAGCACTGTAAAAGGATTTGTTTAATCATTCTTTCACTCCCTCAGCCCCATCTAGCCACTCATTCTGCTTTTCTGGTGGCTCTAAAAGCTGAATACAGTCCCCTTTATGGAGGATGAAAAGCCATACAAACATCAATACTTTACAGCATGGCTTTATTAGGCACTATGACACTGTGCAGGAACTGCTGGTTTGCAGCAAGTGAGATTTTCCTAGGGCTCCACAGGGTAGTCCTTTTTCAAGGTCACTGGGACACTCATGGACTTGAAATGACGATGTCCATCTAAATACAACATGGACTCTGAAATACAAGAAAGAAACGTCTGGAGAAATGTGTAGCACCTTGGACAATCATACAGATGAATGACTAGTTTGGAATACTAGGACAGTATTGCATGTGCAAAGCCAGCAACAGGGATGCACACTATCCTGAGAGAACAGATGCTGACTTCATCCTCTTTGTTGGCTGCACTAGTCTTCTTTCATTATTAATGGCTGTTTGCAGTTCCCACCAGGCCTGTGTACAACAGCTAAGCAAAGTAACAACGGCCATTTCTGGGGCCCAAAAGGCATCTCTGGCTTTCAGGGTTACAGAACATAAAAACCCACATCTCCCAAAGACATGCTCCTGGGCTAACAGGCTTGGGGACAGTGGTGAGGATAATTTAAAAGAAGAGGGATGGAAATCTAACTCAGTGGCAGAATACATGTTTAGCTCATGTGAATCCTTGGATTCCAGGATAATTTAAAAGATAGAAATATAGCTCAATGTATGAAAACCCCTGGGTTCAATCCACTGCCATGGAAAAAAAAAAGAGAATTTCTTTCTTTAGCATTTCTTTCTTTCATTAGGAAGAAGCAGTCATCATAACTTACCTCCATATGTTTTGGGGAAAACCAAGGGTACTTCTTTTTCTGACATGAATGTAAAATGAAATACATTGGTGGTCATATGTTCATTACTCCCAAGAGAGGCCACTTCACTATGTACTCTGACTTGAATGTAATTGTCCTGAGTAAAGCATACCTAACAGATTATAGACATAAGACATAATCAGTTGTTTTAGGAACAAGGGAAGAACCCAGTCGTAAAAGAAACACAGAAAATAAGAACTTCTTTTCTAAACCCAAATGACAAAAAATACTTTTCACATTTCATGACACACCTACCTGTGAAGAAAGAAAGAGCAGTGAGCCAACTTCAACGGGTTTCTGAAACATGATATCATCTACAGTTACCACAAATGGCCGGGAACCACTATTGGAGAAAGACCAAGATTGGAGTGAACTGCAAAATTCAGGTCTAAAGTATTTCCCTTAACAATTTCCTGACACAAAATAACAATAGTCAAAAAAAATGTAAAGAAAGGGAATATTATCAAATGCAGCTACTATGAGGGTGATATTCACTACAGTAAAAGTCTGGGGCTCAGACATTTGTGTATGACATTACCTAGGAATATATAATATAAGTTTTTAATTAAAAAATTATCTGAGGCCTTTGACTTTGATTTTAGAATGTTAGCCCATTAATTAAAGACCAACTGAAAAAAATACAACAATATGAAAAACGGAAAGCATACTGATTTGAGATCTATATGGTCTCAGTGTCATCTTATATAATTTCCCCATTTAAAACATGAAGACACACACACACAAAACATTTAAAACACACACACACACACAAACATGTGAACGCAGCACACAGAGATCTTATAAAAAGCATAATCCTACAGTGTAGTTCAGAGTGGTTTAAAATATTTCCATTCAGTGGAATAAAATAAGTTGTTTCTTAGAAGTTAACTTAAGTCAAACTCACCCAAAGCTACAAGCAGTAGCCCACGCAAGTTCATATGCTTTCCTCATAAGAAAACCACCAAAGATCCGATTGAAAATGTTCCGCTCCTTTAAAAAAATGAATATTAACAAACAAAAGTTTGTGGCTACCCTTTTGTGGGCCGTTTAAAGCTGTGTCAGATTTTAGACAATTATCATGAATGTAATACAGCACATTCAGAAGATTGCTCACAAAGTTCTAGTACCTGAGGGTGACAAATATCCAAGCTCTTGAGTTTTGTATCCTCCATCCACACTGCCTTTGGCGGCAAAATTCGACTCTGAAAACTTATAGTCCTGTGCAAGTGGAGATGAATTAAACCTGGTTATTGTCATGCTTTCACTCTTGAGAAGAAACTGGTTAGAAACACTCTCCATTCAAGTGTGGCTCTGGAGAAGACCTTGGACTCAAATACTTTCTCAACTTGTAGTCTCACCATCTTAACTTACTTTGGATCCAGTGTGTTAAGAAACATCTCATGTATGGTATTCCTCTCCTCAGAACTGGGAGCCATTTTCAGTAATGAAGCGGAGCTAAAGGCAATCCTTCGTCCCTTGTTCACTGGAGTATGAAAGAACAAAGAGGTGTGATCAGGAGGGTCCTCTCACAGCATCTAGGCTGTCTTGCAGCATACAACTTATGTCTGTTTCAAAATCCCACCAGAATATACACATACATAGACACATGCATATGTATATATGTACATACACACACACACATTTATTCATCCACTAGAATGTTGCAGAGAGTGCATAAAATTTCCAGAGATGGGACCAGGGACACGACACAGTTCAGAAATACAGCACTTTTCTTAAAGTACAAAGCACTGGGTTTCAAACCCAAACCACAAAAGAAACCTTGCTTTTCTAGTAAGTATTTTCTTTTATTTTTAAGACTCTTTTGGTCTTTTGTCTTGTTTTTAGAGATAGGGTCCCTCTAGTAAGTATTTTCTTTTATTTTTAAGACTCTTTTGGTCTTTTGTTTTGTTTTTAGAGATAGGGTCTGTGTAACCACCCTGGTTGTCCTGGAACTCACTCTATAGACCAGACTGACCTCAAACTCACAGAGATCTGCTTGCCTCTGCCTCCTTAGTGCTGGGATTAAAGGCATGCACCACAATTGCCCATCGGAAGACTTTTTAAAATAGTGATTTAACTTATTTTTATTTTATGTGCATTGATTTTGCACATATGTCTGTATGAGGGTGTCAAGTCCCCTAGAACTGGAGTTACAGACAGGTAGGAATTGAACCTGAGCCAGTGCTCTTACCTGCTGAGCCCATCTTTCTTGGAAATTATATCAGTTTAGCATGAAAACACTGGTTATCATACTGGTCTAGAGCCCTGACCTGTCTTGCATTTAAACCACTAAGATACACTTCCCATGTTCCAGTAAATGGTCCTGCACCCATGCACATACTGGCAACATTAAGTGAATTCAGTTTTAAAAAAAAGTATATGAAATTAGGAGGAAAAAGTGGGCAGTGTGTAGGGAAGGAAGGAAAAGGGGTGGGATTTGATAAAAAAACACACTATATGCATGTATGTAATTCTCAAGCAATAAGAAAATGAAAAGAAAAATTGCTTCATTTAATACTGTCTCATCAATAAAACTGTTCAAAGCATTAACTCCTTGGGACAAAATATAGCATGTTTTATTATCAAAAACTTTCTGATGTAACACATCTGACTGTTATAAGAGTCATATAATCTTCAATAATCCCTTCTAAAGTAAAACTAATATGCTTAAAATTTTAATTTTACTATAAGCAAATTAACATACATTCTCCTTGTCTAAAGAGTTCTTCTTCTTCTGCAGTTTCAGGGATGAGTGGATTTACAAATGCCGGCCTAAACAAAAGAGAAAAACTTAGTTTAAGATGTGGCCTTGATGGGTGTAATCCTAAAATTAGGGATGCTGAGACAGGAGGATGTCAAGTTTTAGGTCTACCTAGTACAAAAGAAGTGTACGCTATTTATGCTATTATCTAATAAAGAATTAAGATGAACAACTGCCTGCCAGTTTGAAAGTCTTCATCAGGGTTATATCTCAATGATGGGGTGCTGGCCTGGCATTTACATATGCTGGCCCTGATGGCCAGCACTGCCAACATGAAAAGGTCTTCTTTTTTAGGTAATGCTTACTGACAGTCTCATACATGGACAGTGGAACAACTGAGCAAGCCCTCTCCTTATAGGCATAACTATGCACTAGAAAGTTCACAGTATACAGATACAGATGTTAAGCATGGTAGCACATGCCTGTAATCCTAGCATGTGAGAGAGGAAGGAGGGATAGGGGTCCAGGGTCATCATAAAAATGAGTTTGAGGTCACCCTGACCTCCATAAGGCCTGTCTTGCAAAAAGAAAAGGCACAAAGAAAACAGGATATAAGTACTTGGCACAAAATTAAACCTGATTCTACTCATTAGAACACAAATAGGGGTTTAGCACATTCTGCAGGACAACTGACTTGAACTCAACAAAAATCTCAGTATCTTCAAAGCAGAAGGCAAGAGGGGTACTTCTGTTAAACAAACACAATAACCAAATGAAATGCAGGGTCCTTTACTGCAGCAGTTCTCAACCTGTGGATTACAACACAGGGTGTCACATCAGATATCCTGCATATGAGATATTAACATTATGATTCAAAACAATAGCAAAATTACAGTTATGAAGTAGCAATGAAAACAATGTTATGGTTGAAGGTCAGCACAACATGAAGAACTGTATTAAAGGGTCACAGCATTAGGAAGGTTGAGAACCACTGCTTTAGTGGATCCTGAATCTGGGCTGGGACTTCACAAGGAAATTTTACGGCCATCTGGTGAAATCCAAATATGGATCATGTATGAGATAATATAATTGCTTCACTATTAAATAAATTGAAAACATGATATAAAGGCATTGAAGTCATGTATGAGAATTACGTTGTTCTTAAGAGACATACACTAAACTATGTAGAGTTGAAGTCAGCAAAAATGTACATTTAAATGATTCAGGGAAAAATTATCCCTGTGGGTAATTTCAGAGGGTAAGAGAAGAAGATGAATTAGGTACCATGTTGACCAGAGAATTTAGGTAAAAGATATAGGAGAATTCAATGCATCTCTTAAAACTTTTCAAAAATAAGAAATAAACAAATAACTATAATGAATCAACAAAATAATAAAATAAAATAAAAATTCTTTGAAATAAAGAACTTAATTCTCATAATTAAAAAATAAGGATAAAAGAGTTCTTCACTGCAGCAAAAGAATTCAACATGTGTATCATTTGTGAATCCTAGATTTCAAATGAAAACATTAAATTATATTTATCTATCTATCTATATTAGAAATGAGACTATTTTAGAAATGTAGAGGAAGGAAAGAAGAAAAAAGATGGTTGGGGTCAATGTGATTCAAGTCTATAATATACTTGCACAAAATGTCTTTATGAGATCCATCATTATGTAGAGATCCATCACATACATACTGTGATGGTTAGCACTGTCAATTTGACAGAATCTGGTTTTACATGGATGTTAGGTTACTGCTTGGACATGTGAGGAATTATCTAAATTACATGACCTTCTAAGCATGTCTATGGATGATTATCTTGACAACACTAATTGAGGTGGGAAGACCTGTCTACTATGGGTGACATTGTTTACTGGCTGGGCTCCCAGACTATAGCAAACAGCAAAAGTGAACTGAACACTAGCATTCTTTCACTGTTATCTGCTTCCTGATTGTGGATGCAATATAACCCGATTGCTTTAAGCTTCTGTTGCCTTGATTTCCCTACTATAACAGACTGTACTCTTGACCTGAGAGCTGCAAGAAATCTTTTCTCCCCTAGAATTTTTGATTGCCATACCAACAGGAAAAGTACATATCCTAGCTCTATACACTGAGGCATAGAAACAAGGGAGAAAATAATACCAATATAGCTCCAGTACCCAGATTTTGGAGTAAGATATCAGTTCCCACTAAAAGGAGTCTCAGAATTTTATAGATAAATGGCTGCCTTCAGGGTTTTGGAAGAAAGGGTATTAAGATGAGAGAGAGAGAGTACTAGGAGAGATGACTGCAATTACAGGACGTGGGGGTGAGGGTCTATGTAAAAACCTAGTGCAGTGAAAACTCCCTGGCATCTATGAGACTGACCCTACTGAAGTCCCCTAGTAATGGGGGTACAGACCCCAAACGGCCGATCTTCTATAACCAGACAATGCTTCTAGCAGTGGGACAGGAACATCAACCCAGCCACAAAACTGACCTACAATCTGTTCTGCCTGCAAGATGTGCTGGGGTAATGGTGGTGCAGAACTTGTGCGAGTGGCCCACCAACGACTGGCTGCAACTTGAGGTCCACTCCACAAGAGGGAGCCTATGCCTGACACTGTCTGGATGGCCAAGAACCAGAAGTTACATATCCTGAAACCTAGGATAGAACAAAGCACAACTGGCCAAAGAAAGTCAATGAAATTCCTAATGATATTCTGTAATACTCATAGATTGATACCTAATCCAGCTGCCATCAGAGCAGCAGTATCCAGCAACTGATGGGAGCAGATGTAGAAACCTACTGCAAAACATTAGGCAGCGCTCAGAGAATCCTGCAGAAGAGATCAAGGAAGGATTGGAGGAGCCAGAGGGTCAAGACACCATGAGACCACAGGCCACAGAATCAACTAAGGGCTCATAGCAACTCAGAGACTGAAGTGACAAACACAGAACTTGAGCTAGGTTCTTTTCCTATATGTTATGGTTGTGTAACTTGGTGTTCTTGTATGACTCCTAACAACTGGAGGTTTTTTTGGGGGGGGGGGCATCTATGACTCTTGCTTGCACCTGGGACCCTTTTGCCAATTCTAGATGATTTGAGGGTTTGTGCCTCATTTTCTTGTATCTTGTTAGGCCATGTTTGGTGCATATCCCTGTGAGGCCTGTTCTTTTTTTGAAGGAAAACAGGAGGGAGAGGGGAGGTGGGAGAAGGGTCTAAGAAGAGTGAAGGGAGGGGAAACTGCAGTTGGGATGAAACGTATGAAATAAAATGAAAGGGAAAGGAAATAAAATTAATTTTATTCATTATTATTACTATAAAATAAAAGGGGAAAATGTGGGCCTAAACCGTCCCATCAAACTAGAGGGCAGGAAGGTATAAAGGAGTAATGGTGCAGATAAGTGTTCATCTTAGCCTTTCAGAGAGAAGCTTCTTTGTGTAGAGATCAAAGGTTAACGCAGAGACTCATAACCATTCATAGTGTAGAGAATTAATGACTGTTGAGTCATCGCTAAATGAGGTTTCTCTATCAGTAATTCCAGGCTCTGGGAACTCTGAGGATACACATATAAGAGCAGGAAGATTGGGAAGAATGCTATGAAACACTATCTTCTGGACATAACAAGACAGTTCATATGCATGAACTCACAGCAACTGTGGTTACCTGTGCTAACTGGAGAGCATCAACATTTCATCATGGATGGGGAGAGGCTCATGAAGTCCCATCCTTCCCAGGAGGATAGGGAAACCATCATTTTCTTCAGTGGAGTAGCTACTGATAAGTTACCCATGCTCCAATAAATAACATCCCCTCATTCTCATGTAAGCAAACCTAACTAAACTCAGTGTATCAAAGAAAAAGACAAGAAAGTAGGAGGGGGCCTTGTTGGGAAGAAGGGGAGAAGGGTAAAGAATGAGCAAAGAGAGGAAAGAAGTAAATATGATCAAACTACATTGTGTGCGTGTGCAAAGAATAAATAAGATAGAATGGGAACTGGAACTAAAACTCTTGTTGAAATCTTGGTGGCTGGATTATCATTAGTAAATTTTTTTCTTTTTATTATTTCCTTAAATCCACTTCCATGATTAAATAGGAAAACATTACAGTGAAATACTATTGCTGTAGATACATATGATCAGAAATTGAAAACAAAACAAAACAAAAGACTAATGGGGATAGGCTGAAAGGACAAAGGTGTCTAATCTCCCCCTGGCAGAAGATGATACAACCTGAACATCAAGAAGAGTAAGGACTATAGTTGATTGAAATATACTTAATATATCAAATCCATGGAAGTCAGATACCTTCTTTAAAGATAAAAAAAATGGGAATATGTCATTAGAAAATAACCAAATTAAAAAAAATTAATTACAAATCTAATGGCCGTAATAGATTAGGGAAAGCATCCCTTTACATAAATTAATATTAGTAAATTATTAATAAATTAATAATTTAATACATTGAGGGAAAAATCACAGAATTTAAAGGTTGCTTTATTCCAGTGAAAATGATTATTGCAATGATCAACTCCATGCATTAAAATCAAGGAGTGTGGAGGAGGAAGTAGCTGCTGAGATGGCTAGTAGATAAAGGTGCCTGCTACCAAGTCTAACAACTTGAGTTCAAACCTTGGGACCTACAAGGAAGAAGGACAAAACCAAGTTCCAAAAGTTGTCTTATTCTCCCCTACACACATTCCCCCCTAAATCAATCAATCAATCAATTGATCAATCAATTAGTAAACAGAAAAGATGGAAGAAGAAGTAACTCATCACAAGATAAAGAAGAGAAAAACAACTTCACTGTGGAGAGCATGCCGCTTGTAGATTACACAGATCAATCTTAGCAACGGCTCAGGTGGCTCCACCAACACCTACTGACTCGCAGGGCCTTTCCTAGCATAGTGATAATGTGCTCTCACCAATCATGCCTCTGAATCTAACACAAAGCTCCGGGTCAAACTTCAGGTACAGGACACAGTAGGTACACGGTACCACATACAAAGAATTAGGATGTCAAAAAGAAGCAATAAGGCAAATTCAGGAAGTAGGGTATTTTATGCAATAGCTAGCCCAGTCTTTCAACATGTTAATGATATAAAACAATAAGAGGGCAGTGGAGACATAGAAGTAGGCTAGGTTAGAACATACTTAAAAGAATGTACAACTTGTAAGTATATCAAAATTCAAACTGTACACCTTCAGTGGGTGAATCATACATATGGCATATAAATTCCAATTCAATAAAGCTATTTTAAAAACAGATTCAGGAGACATAAAATCAAGCATAATCTATACACTGAATTTGGATCCTAATTTGAACAAACCTCTTTTAAAGGATATTAAAGAGTAAGTAAGTATGAAGGAATACTACGCTATATTAAGGATTACTTGTATTTGTTAGATGTGACAATGGTAATACAGTTTTGAATTTTTATGAGTTTATATTTTTGGTGCTAGGAATCAAACTCAGGGTCTCGCACACGCTAATCAAACATGCTACCATAGAAGTAAGTCCCTAGCATGGTGATATAAATGCTATCTAGAAAACAGTCAGTTTGAGTATCACAATACCTGAATTCAAGATATACTATAGTCCTGATATGATGACACACATATATAATCCTTGCACTGGAAAGGCTATGACAGGAAGATTGTAAGTTTGAGAGCAACCTAGGCCATATAGGGGTTTCGATGTAATCACAAGATAATGGCTAGACTTTGCATACAAACCACATAAACAAAGTCTGGTATTGGTAGTACATGCCTATAAAACCCAGATTTACTATATAGTTCAAAATCCTTCTCTGTTGTGGAATATTCCTTTATACTATCTGAAAATGTACCTCTGTGGTTAGTTTAATAAAAAGCTAAATGGCATACCATGTTGTGGAAGGACTAGGCCCCTCCACCCTGCATCAAGCCTGAGCAAGGTATCCCAACATAGGGAATGGGCTCTAAAAATCCAGTTCATCCACCTGGGATAAGTCCTGGTCCCACTGCCAGGGGTTACACAAACACATCAAGCCACACAACTGTCATCTACATTCAGAGGTTCTAGTTCACTCTCATAAAGGCACCCCAGTTGTCAGTCCAGAGCCTGGGAGCTCCCACTAGCTCAGGTCAGCTGTTCCTGTGCTTTTCCCAATCATAATCTTGACCTCCCTTGCTCATATGATCTCTCCTCCCTCTCTTCAACTGAATTACAGAAACTCAGTCCAGTGCTTGGCTGTGGATCCCTGAATCTGCTTCCATCAGTTACTGGATGTAGGTTCTATGATGACAATTAGCATAATCACTAATCTGATTACAGGGGAAGGCCAGTTCAGGTACCCTCTCCACTATTGCTAGGAGACTTAGCTGGGGTCATTCTTGTAGGTTCCCTGGAATCTCCCTGGTACCAGGTTTCTCCCTAACCCCATAATGGCCCCCTCTATCAAGATATCTCTTTCATTGCTCTCCCTCTCCATCTGCCCCCTCTAAGGAATGAATGGGGGTGGGATGGAAGGTGGGGGGGGTTCGGGAGAAGGTGAGAGAGGGGCATTTTTCACGTAAAATGAAAAGAGAGAGAGAGAGAGAGAGAGAGAGAGAGAGAGAGAGAGAGAGATAGAAAGAAAGAAAGAAAGAAAAAAGGAAAGAGAAAAGGAAAGAGTGAAAAGAAAAAGAGGGAAAAAATCAAAGTCTGGGAGCAGGAACATGTCAGACAACACCAAAACATTTGCTACCAAATATGTTGCAAGAGATTATCAAATAAAAATGAAGGGTTCCAACTGTCAATAAAGGCTAAATGGCCAATAACTAGGTTGGAGGTATAGATGGAACTTCTGGACAGAGAGAGCTCTGGGAGGAAGAAAGGTGAAGTTGTGAGCCAGACACGGAATAACCAGGATGGGCTAAGAGAGATGATGTATCGATCATGTGGAAGTACATAATTAAAAATATGGGTAAATTTAAGTTATAAGAGTTATTTAGAGACAAGCCTAAGCTAAGGTCAAGCTTTAAAATTAATAATAAGTTTCTGAAGTCTGTTTCATTTTTCATGAGTTGGCAGCCCCCAAAGAAAAATCTGCCTACAATTCTCAACTACACAGAGTGCAAGGATAGCTTTGGCTATACTAGACCCTATTTCAAAATAAACAAATAATACATATTACAGAGATTTTAAAAAGCATAAACAGGACGCTATTGGTGTTAAAACACATATAGATTAGTAGAAGAGAATAGAGAGATTAGAAGTATAATAACATGTACATTATGTAGTACAAAGGTGAGTCTTCTCAACAAATGGTGATAGGAAAACTGGGTCTCTGCATACAGAAGAATAAAATGAGACTCATCTCTTAGCACTTACAAAAAAGTGAACTAGCCTGGTGGCAGGGGCGCATGCCTTTAATCCTAACATTTGGAAGGCAGAGGCAGGCAGATCTCTTGAGTTGGAGGGCAGCCTGGTCTACAGAATGAGTTCCAAGACAGCCAAAGCTATGCAAAGAAACCTTGTCTCAAAAAAAAAAAAAAAAAAAAAAAAAAAAAAAAAAAAAAAAAAAAAAAACCTTGTCTCAAAAAAAAAAAAAAAAAAAACCAAAATGAAACAAAAGAATGAACTAAACACTCAAATCTAAGATCTGAAACCATTACAAAAAAAAATCAATGCAATGATGCCTAATGATATTCTGGTATACCCATAGACTGGTGCCTAGCCCAACCGTTATCTGAAAGGCTTCATCCAGCAACTGATGGAAATAGATGCAGAGACCCATAGCCAAATATTACCCCAAGTTTGGGAAATCCTGCAGAAGAAGGGGAGAAAAGAGAGTAGAAGCCAAAGGGGGTCAAGAACACTACAAGAAAACTCACAGAATCAACTAATCTGGGTGTGGAGCCCCAAAAATGTGAGCCTATTTCCATCCTGACAGATGGTCAGGATATGCAAGCATACTTTTGCTCTGTCTTTTGTAAATGGAGTTACCTGGGGAAGGGCTACCTTCAGGAAACTTGGTCTAGAATGGTTTCACTTCCTAAACAACAGAATGTTAATGACTTGATGCCTCAAAGTGTTAAAGCAATTTACTGTTCTTTGAGTTGTCCTTTGTATCATGTTAAAGAAGTCTTCTGTTGCCTTCTTCCCCTTTTGTATTGGGGTATAAAAAAATGCACGGAAAATTGAACATGGACAATTTCTGTTTTCACTGGTATGCCCTCCTGATACTATTCTATAGTTTCTGTTTTATTATTTTCAAATGCATCTTCATATTCTTTACTTATATTTCTCAATCCCCATGCCCCTACGCTGGCAAGAGGTGTTTTTAACATGGCAGGGTCACCATCACTGACACCTGGGCTTCAAGGGGCTCAACAGAAACTGAAACAACAACCTGGGAACCTACATAGACCTGACCTAGGCCCTCTGCATATGTTACAGTTGTGCAGCTTGGTTCTCTTGTGTGACTTTTAACTGTGGAAACAAGGGCTGTCTCTGACTCTTTTACTGGCTTTTGGGACTTCACTCTTCATACTGTGTCACTTTCCTCAGCCTTAATTTATGGGGAGGTGCTTATTCTTACTGCAACTTAATATGCCATGCCTTGTTGATACTTATGAGATACTTTCCCTTTCCTAAACAGAAATGGAGAACTGGATTGGGGGTGGGAACAGAGGGGGTGGGGAAGGGGCTGGGAGGAGAGGAAGGAAAGAAAAAAAGAAAAGGAAACTGAGGAAACACTTCAGGACATCGAAATGGGTAGGGACTTTTGGGAAAACAGCTTTAAGACAGAAAACAAAAGGGAAATTAAGCAAGCGGGATTCCATCAAAATAAAAAGATTCTACCGAGCAAAGGCACATTTAACAGAGTACAGAGAGGACCTACAGAATGGAGAGAAAATCTTTACAAGCTTACATTTTAGAAAGAGTTGATATTGAGTATATATTACTCAAAAAAATCTAATAGACTAACTTAAAAATGTGCAAATGATATGGCTAATTCCCCCCCCCAAAGAAATACCATGGCTAATAAATGAAAATATTTTTAATATCTTTAGCTATCAGAGAGTCAACAAGTTAAATGAGATACCAATTCACCCTAGTGGCTATTTATGGAGGAAGAGGAATGTAGATGGTCTTGGAAAGAATGTAAATTAGATAGAGAACTTTTTTTAAAGAAACAGATGTGCCATATGGCTCATTTATCTCTCTTCTATATATATTCAAAAAAATTAATTTAGCATACCAGAGATACCTATATACCTTATGCATGGTAGCACTATTAACATTCGCTAAGATAACTGAACCAGCTTAGGTATCTATCAACTAATAAATAGAAAAATTAAAATGAAATACATATATACAATAGAGTATTATTTAGCTGTTTAGAATGAAGTTGTTATCTGCAGAAAAATATACTGAACTAGAGTGCATTATGTTAAGTGAAATGAGCCGAACATGGTAAAACAAGCACCACTAGTTCTCTCTAATCTGCAGCAGCTAAAAACAAGTCAACCTGAAAGGAAAATGGTGACTACTGCAGCCAGGAGTATGCAAGAGGAGTTTAATCAGGAAACAGTGTATGCAGTTAATAAATAAAATAAAATATCTACATTCATAAAAAGATTCTTACATCATTGTAAGGTAAAATGCCATCATGTATGAGATTTCTTTTTAAAATATTATATGTCTCCTTTAGAGAAAAAATATGAATTTGGCAAACATGTTCAATTAAGTCTGTTATACTCATGTCATGGGCATATGGAAATTCATTAGTTTTCTCTGAAGTCTTATGTATTTTTGAAGATTTTCAAATAAAGGAATTATGAAAAAGCGACAATTACCCTTTATTTTCAGAATCTCGAGCCACCATGACAAAGGTTGCATCCAAAACAGGCCAATAATCCTCATTATTTTGCAGCTAAAGAACAAAGGAAAGAAAAATAAAGTTATAATGAATGCATTTGTTGGGAAGACTGGTCACAGTTCTGAAAGTATTCATTACTGTTATTCTTTTAGGTTATTATATAGTATAGTCAATACCATTTGTGTGAATATGGCTAAAATGTCATATCCCCAAGAACTGAAAGTATTCTAGGTCTAGGTGTTATCCAAATGTCAAAATTGGAACCCACTACTACCTCTTAAGACTAAAAATGCTGGCTAGGTATGATAGGATATGCCTGTAATCCTATCAACTGGGGAGGCTGAGGCAGAACAGTGCCTGTGAGTCTGGGGCTAGTGATGGAGGTACGTGTTGTATCTTATCTGTTGCTTTCATTGGTTAACTAATAAAGAAAACTGCTTGGCCTGATAAGACAGAAAATTAGGTAGCAGAGTAGACAGAACAGAATGCTGGGAGAAAGAAGCCGAGTCAGGCAGTCGCCATGATTCTCTCACTCTAGACAGACGCAGGTTAAGATCTTTCCTCGTAAGCCAGCTCGTGGTGCTACACAGAATATTAGAAATGGGTTAGATCAATATTTAAGAGCTAGCCAATAAGAGGCTGTAACTAATGGGCCAGGCAGTGTTTAAAAGAATAGAGTTTTCATGTAATTATTTCAGGTATAAAGCTAGCCGTGCAGGCGGCTGGGTGCCAGGAATGTAACCCACCGCTCCTATTACTACAGGCTAGCCTGGTGGGTTTCAGGCTACCTTGTGTGATTATAGTCTTGTGTGACTGTCATCCTGTCATATACATACATATATCCTCTTAGCTTTGTGTGTGTGTGTGTGTGTAGTTGCTATCTGCAGAAAAATATACTGAACTAGAATGTATCACATTAAGTGAAATATATATATAAAAAACTAAGAGGATAGCTGGTATTTTGATCTGTGCATTTCAAGGTCAACCAAGACCCAATGGAAAACAGAAGCCCTCTAAAAGGGCCCTAAAACTCCAGTCCTGATCAGAAAGGCTATAGGGGATCCAGAGGTTAGGCACTAATCAGTAGATATCCTATAGAGTGAAGAGACACTGGACAGGGAAACTCTAAAGAGTGGAAGAATTGCTAACATTAAACTGAACTAAATAGACAAGGCTCTAAGTTCTATGCTAGTTATAAGGATCCACTCAAAAGGTCAAATGGATAACATTAAACATACTGTTCAAAAAAAAAAAACCCAACACATTCTAATAGTCTCTGACCAAATCTGTGGTGTTTTAATCAGTCATAAAAAGTCTAGATTCTCTGTCCTACTATTTCTGTGCATAATGTATTGATCCTAAAACTTTCTCTTTTTTTGCCTATTTAATGTAATTTATTTCTTTTTATCATACACATATTTGTCATACACATATCATACACATTTACTTTACATCCCAGCCACAGTTTCCCCTCCTTCCTCTCCTCCTAGTACGTCTCCCTATTGCCCCGTTTGTTCCTATCCCCCAATCTATTCCCCCTCCATTTCTGTTTAAGAAAGGGCAGGTTTCCCATAAATATCAACAAAACATAGCATATCAAGTTGCTGTAAGACTAAGCAGCTCCTCATGTATTAAGAATGAACAAAGCAACCCAGTATGAGGAGCAGGGTCCCAAAAAGCCAGCAAAAGAGTCAGAGACAACTCCTGTACCCACTGATAGGAATTCCACAAGAGTACCAAGCTACACAATTGTAACACATATGCATAATGCCTCTCTCAAACAGTAGAGAAACACTTAAGAAGTTGTTTGACATCCTAAAACTTTCTTATCAGCACAATCTCCTTTGCCTGTTTTAATTGCTTCCTGTATATATCTTCAAAAGGTCTACAGATCATAACCAAAACATCCAGTTCAAGTACAGAACTCAGCCTCATAAATTTAAAAGCCAAATTTAGCCTGATACAATTATATTTTACAAAAACAAAAGATAGTCTGACATTTTATTCAGATAATCATGTGATTACATCGGAACCCAAAGGGAAACGGGAGTTAGAAAACTCGTTGCATTCAAGGAAACAAAAGAGAGTCCATAAAGGCTACTAGGATCTCTTAGAAGCTTACCAGGCTAATTGAATCCATTAACCAACCTAAGCCTGAGATATGAAAAATGTCTCATGAGACATGAAAAATGAAAGCTGGACAGTGGTGGTGCATGGCTTTAATCCCAGTACTTGGGAGGCAAAGGCAGGGGATCTTTGTGAGTTCAAGGCCAGCCTAGTCTACAGAATGAGTTCTAGGACAGCCAAGGCTACACAGAGAAACCGTGTCTTAAAAAACAAAAAAGAAAGAAAGAAACAAAGACGTGAAAAAGGCACTACTAAGGGTGGAATAAAACAAAAGAAAGCAATGATGCAGAAGGGGGCAGTGGGAGGAAAACAAAAACAAATTTTGATGGAAAATGGAGCTGGCAAGATAGCTCAGCAGGTAAAGTCTCTCTGAACAAGGAAACCACTTACACAAAAATGTCTTCCCTCTGAAGGGAAGAGTCTTCAGTTTTAGTAACTGATCCCTTTTCAGGATTAAAGCTGCTTGTATTTTCCAGGTTTCTCCTCAAACAACTAAAGAAAATTACTCGGGTAAGTTTAGATAACTCTTATATTAGATAAAAATTCCATTTTTTACTTGAGGCCAACATATGTATAGTCTAGGTAAACAAATGCTCATTAAAGTGGTTCATTAGTCTTACCACCTTGAGGAGGATGCTTTTGAGCAAACTATATTTGAGACAGGGTCTCATGTAGTCCAGGTTGGCTTTCTGAACTTGTTATGTAGGTAACAATGATCTTGAACTTATGACCCTCATGCCTTGGCCTCCCAAGTGCTGGAATCACAGGCAGGCATCAACACCCTCAGCTATTTAATGAATTGATTAAAAAATTAGAGACAGTCCTAAATGGGACATCTGTATCACCCTATCGAAGGTTCAGGGGAACATCATGGAAGAGAGGACAAAAAAAAATTAAGAGCCAGAAGATGGGGAGGAAGACTGTGGAATTCTATCCTCTGAACATGGCATGGCTGCTGTATCCATGAACTCAAAGAAGAGTGATGGAGGAGAGTCTTCTGTTTCGTGTTAATTTCATTGGTTAAATAAAGAAACTGCCTAGGCCCTTTTGATAGGACAGCAGCTTAGATAGGCAGAGTAAACAGAACAGAATGTTGGGGAGAAAGAAGCCGAGTCAGGCAGTCGCCATGATGCTCCCACTCCAGACAGACGCAGGTTAAGATCTTCCCTGGTAAGCCAGCTCGTGGTGCTACACAGAATATTAGAAATGGGTTAGATCAATATGTAAGAGCTAGCCAATAAGAGGTTAAAACTAATCGGCCAAGCAGTGTTTAAAATATACAGTTTCCGTGTAATTATTTTGGGTAAATCTAGCCGGGTGGCAGGAAGCAGCCCGCCATTCCTCATACTACAGAAGAGCCGGTGAACAACACAAGACTGTATCCATCAAAATTCCACCATGAAAGGGGAGGGTCTTAGGAGGCCCACCTCTCCAGGAGGGGCTACTGGCAGTTAATGATTGCTGTAGAAGGTGCAGTCACATTTTTCCATGTCATAGCCATTGGCTAAGCTGTCCATGTTCCAGTAAATAACCCTCCCCCGTGTTTATACATGCAAACATAATTACACCCAGTGGGTCATGCAAAACTCATATGAAAGGAGGATGACTTGAGAGGAAGAAAGGAAGGAAAGGAGAGGAAAATGAGTGGGGTGGTGAGTATGTTTGAATTATACGATTGTTTATGAAACTGTGAAACAATAAATATAATTTTATGGTCATATACTTATTTAAAAGGTTCTACAAGATCCCAAACAAGATTGTTACTTGGACCAAGTTTGCTCCTAAACACTTAAAAAAGACAGCCACCTAGGAGACAGACTTCAGCCCATTTAAAAGGGTGTACTATAACAGCTGCCACCTCCAAAGAATTACTGACAGGGTTCACCTGTGAAGAAGAAAGTCCAATTTTCCAGGAAGGGTTTAAGGTGAGACACAGGGATCCTACTGAAACAATTGAACAACCAATGGAGGGCTTGTATTTCTCTTCAAAATGGACTACAGGGGACCAGTTAAGATGATCTGAGGACCTGGGTTTCATAGTTCCTACTTTTGGAGCTATTATTATTATGAATTAATTGTGTTCACCATTACCTGTGCTCCATCAGGTAAATCTTTTTACTAACTGCCATTGAAATTCTTGAAGACATTATATTCTTTTATCTAAATATGTGTTGAGGTGGGCTGATGCAACTGGTTCTCTATTTCCTGATTGCCCTGCCTTGTCTGAAACTCTGGCTTTACGAAGATTCCTAAACCTTCATTTTAGTCTCAATGACATGGGATTTTTTTTTAGGCTACCTTATGCAAAGAGAAGTGATTTTCCAGTTCTCCAGTAATGAAAATAAGTCCTTCTTCCACTAGATTGATGCTGTCATGTATTTTGTCGCAGCAACAAGAAAAGTAACTGGGGCTGGAGAGATGGTGCCATGGTTAAGGGTCACTTGCTGCTCTGACAGCCATATGGTGTCTCAAAACCATCAGTTCCATGAGAGTCAATAGGCATGCGCATGGTGTATATATATGCTCTAAGGCAAAAATTATAAGCATTCATGTACATAAAATCAAACAAAAATTCTAAAAAAATATATAAATTAAGTAATACAAAAGAAATCTGGAATCAAGAAGAAAGGGTTGTGACAAGCCAGACCATGTTGTTCTTGGGCCTTTGGAAACAGTTTACAGAAAGAGCCGAGAAAGTTTAGAGCATCGGAATAGTTTAATGAGCCTGCCGGAATGGACTAGAGGCCATTCATGTTCCATTCTGGCAAAGAAGAATCTGGCTCTGTGTGTGTGTGTGTGTGTGTGTGTGTGTGTGTGTGTGTGTGTGTGTCCTGCCATTTGAATGAGCCTCAATTCAATAGTAATGAGATAAAGACAGGTACAATGGCACACACCTTTAATCCCAGCACTCAGGAGGCAGAGGGAGATGGGTCTCCTGAGTTCAGGGCCAGCCTGGTCTACATAGGGAATTCCAGGACAACCAAGGAGACACAGATATTGTCTCAAAAAAGCAAAACAACAACAAAAATTAATGAGGTCCAGCCCTATTCAGGGTATCTGTCCATCACCCAGCCCAAGGAACACAGCATAAGAAAGGGCAAAAAGAATGTAAGAGCCAAAGGGCAGGGAGGAATGCTGTGAAATGACTGACATGTCAGAGCTATTGCATCTGTGAACTCACAACAGCTGTGGTTACCTGTAACCATTGACTATCAACACTGGCAATCATTGATAGGAGTTAATGGCAGTTAATAGCCACTGGCCAGGGGAGGACCATTATTTCCAGCAGTATATTCACTAGTAATGCTGCCTATGCTCCAGTAAATAACCTCCCATCTATGCTCATGCAAACAACTCTGATTAACACTGGATCATAAAGGATGGGAACTTGTTAAAAAAAAAAGGATTCAAGAAGTAAAAGCCAGGAAACAGGTGAAAATGATCAAAATACATTGATACAGATATAATGCGTACAATGAAGCTACAGAGTTTAATGGTTGGTCTGCTGCATTTCAGTCTTGTTACCTTCTTGTTCTTCTCTTTTGAAATTTGAAATGGGAATTCTTAGCATGTACCGTTTATAATAGAAGTATTGTTGCTTTTTGATTTGACAAACACACACACAGATAAATGTTTGCCCTGAGTTTCAATAAAAACTTCGAATTTTTAAAAAATGATTTAATTTTGTGTGTGTGTGTCCATGTGTGTGTACCAGAGGCCTGCCTCTCTCTCTGCCTCTCTCTCTCTTTCTTTCTGTGTGTGTGTGTGTGAGAGAGAGAGAGAGAGAGACAGAGACAGAGACAGAGACAGACAGAGACAGACAGAGACAGACAGAGACAGAGAGAGTCAGAGAGAGAGAGGTGTGTACACATGACTGCTGATGCCAGCAGAGTCCAGAGGCATCAGATCTTCTATTGTGAGATATCCAGAGTAGGTTCAGGAACTCAAACTCCAGCCCTTTGTAGTAGTAATCACTCTTAACTGCTGAGCATCTCTCCAAACCCTGAGACATGGAACTTTAGAACAGAGTTGAAACCGTTGAGGGGACTTTAAAGTTAGACTAATTGCATTTTGCTTTACGAGACAGCTTATGAGCGTTTGGGGATCACAGGCGAAAGGATACAGCTTGAATGTGAAATGTGCTCCTGTAATTAGGACTCCACTCTTTTAACACTTGATTTCCAGCTGGTGGCACTGCTTTGGGATGTTGTGGAACTGTAGGGGTTTGGACTCTAGATGGCAGAACTATTTCACTAGAGTGGACTCTGAAGGTTATCCTCACTTCTGCTTCTGGACTGTGCTCTCTGATTTGTTGGCTGCCATGATATGAGAAGCCCCAATCACAGTCTCACTGACAAAAATGCTACCAATCTAACCTGCATGTTGGACCAAAATGCCTCTGAAATGGATCCAAAATCCATCCTCTCTCTTTTACTTTAAGTTGCTTTTGTCAGTGTATTAGTTAGTTTTCTACTGCTGGAATAAAAAAAAAAAAATCAGGACCAAAGCAAGCTACAGAAAGGGTTATTTGGGTAATAGATCCAAAGGGATAAGAGTAAGAGTACATAATGGAGGGAAAGCATGGCAGCAAGCATGGTGGCTGGAACAGCGAGTTGAGGGCTCACTGTTCGAACCACAAGCAGGAAACAGAGACCAAACTAAAAATGGTATGAGTCTTTATATCTCTCAATACCTACGCCCAGTGACATCCTCCCGCAAGGCCACATCGTTTAAACCTAACCAAACAGCACCACAAAACTGGGAACTGAGTATTAAAATGCTTGAAACGGTGGGGGATATTTCTCAGTCAAACCATCAGATAGGTATTTTGTAATAGCCACAAGAAAATGATGCAGAAAGGAATTAGGGAGTTGAACATCTCACAATGAACTGGTAGGTCTTCAGAACTAAGAAATTTCCTGGATAAAATGCCAAAATACTTGTTCTGAGAAATACTGCAAAATATGTTGCAATCATATATTTATGTGGCTGCTTCCCTATGATATAGTAAGTGAGGGTCACGTAGACTGACACCATTTTTCTTCATATTTCCACTGCCACCACTAAGCACAAATACTGGCAGATACATATACAGTTAATGTTTCAAAAATGAATGAATGGGGCATTACATGAATGGGCCTTTGTAAAATATACTATCTAAGAGAAAGGAACTTTCTGTGTCTTGCTCATTGTCATATACCCAGACCAGAAGAGCTGTTCAATAATTATAATTGCCAAATTGACTTCATGAACAGATATTGAGAAGTGGGCACTGCTGTTGACAAGTATATCATCTAGTGGGAGAAAAAACAATGTTTGTATACCATTTGTAGGACAGAGAGTAGCAGGTGCCAGGAAGGAGAGGCAGACTAGGGCTTGAAGACTGAACAAATGCTCCAAGCTGGAAGAGTCAAAGAAGGGGCCGAGCAAGATGTGACCCTAATGCACAGTTGGAATGCACAGAATCAGAGCACAACGCATTTCAGGGAAAGAAAAAGGCATTAACAGACATTTGGTTGCTAGACGATTATATTGTTTTACTACAATTTACACTTGCTAGTGTCACACACTCAGAATGCCAAGATATGTAACTCCATACTCGCAGACTACTCAATAACCAGCAATGAGCACTAAGAACGTACACAGGGCTGGGAAGTAGCTCAGTGGTGCAGAATTTGCCAATTATACACAAGGCCCTGGATTCAAAACTTGGCATTGAAAGAACAAAAAAGAAAACACATAAATGATAAAAGGAATAAAGTTGGCAAAGTAGATTGCATCTAGCTTATAGAGTACCTTGGGCACTACCTAATCAAAGGAATATGCATTCCAGCCCAATGGTCACTGAAGGTTTTTATAAAGTGGAATGACATGATCTAAAATTAGCTTTGGAAATTTTACCTGGTAAACCCAGAGAGAAAGGACAGGCTAGAGAGAGAGGCATATGACACAACTTTTTATATTCTCTCTCCCCTCTCCTCCCCTCTCCTGTATCGTTTTTCTAATTTATTTATAGGAGAGTCCAATAGCTGTGATTCCCCGGAATGCAGGCCCTAGGTCAGGAAACCTACAGTGTACAGCACTGAGTAGGACAAAAATTAACCAAGAAGTTTGGTTAAGTGTCTACAAATCATAGAAGCATTCATAGCAACTTTATAAGTGTGTTGCTTTATTATTATTATTATTATCATCATCATCATCATCATCATCATCATCATCATCATTATTTTGGTTTTTCAAGATAAGGTTTCTCTGTAGCTTTGAAGCCTGTCCTGAAACTCACTTTGTAAACCATGCTGGCCTTGAACTCACAGAGATCCACTCACCTCTGCCTCCTGAGTGCTGGAATTTAAGGCATGCACCACATTTTTTGTTTTATAATTTTTAAAAGGACAATAAAACCAGCATTACTGCCAATTACATAAATATTGAAATACAATCCAATCACTTTGATACAGTATTTAATTTAAAAAAAATTACTGGTAATTAATGCTGACATGTCTAACTTCTCAAAAGTGCTGAGAACTAAGTGGCTGTTGAATATACAGCCCTATATAGAGATATCTATATCAACCCCTCTAAATTTTAAAGAATGCCCCATGAGAGGGGGCAGAAAAACTGTTAAGACTCAGAGGATGTGGAAAAGTTTTGTACAATGATGTGTCCTATTCAATATCTGGTCACTGCACTCATGAAGTCACAGCAGCTATGGGTACCTGCATAAGACCACTGGGCCCTTAAACATTCCATCAGGGATAGAGGAGGGGCTTGGGAGGCCCTACCTCTCCCTGAGCAGCCATGTGGGGAAGGAGTCATTTTCTTCAGTGGTGTGGCCACTATTTCAGTAAATAATCCCCTACCCATGCTCAAGCAAGCAATTCTAACTAAACGTCTTAGGTCACAAATGACATAAAAGTATTAAGGGTCCTAGTTGTAAAGAAAGGAAGAAGTGGTTCAGTGGGACTTAAAGGGGACCAAAAAGAAGGTAATGGGGTACATGTGCTAAAATGCCTTATATGCATGCTTTAAATTATCAAAGAATAAATTTTCAATTTCTGGACAATTACTATACATTGCAAGCTTCAGACTTTTCTCAAATCTGAAAGTTGATTTTACCAAGAGGTGAAAATGCTTTAGAATTCTATAGCAGAAAAACAATGCATCTGAATTAGTCCACTGATTACCACAGTAAATCAATGTTTATGTTGTCTACAGTGGAATGCTGGGCGTACTCTAAGTTATTCGGTCTCTGCACTGACTATCCTCTGAATTCTGTTCATAAGAGGAGCTGTTTTAACTGCACACAAATGACTATTACAATTGAGGGCTAGGTATGTAACTCAGGTGTAAAGCACTTGCCTAGAACATAAAAGGATATGAGTTTGGTCCCCAGTACCACACAAAGAAAAGAATTGAAGTGTGTCTTTCATCCCCCAAAGATATGATGAAGGCCTAACCTCCAGACCTATAGGTGGGAATTATTTGAAAATGGGGACATTACAGGCATAATTAGATAAAATGAAAACCAGGAATAGCAACTCATGCATGCAATCCTAACATTTGCTAGGCTGAGGCAGGAGGATTGCTATGAGTTCCAGGACAACCTGTGCTACAGAGTGAGGCTGTGTCTCAAAACAATAAATAAATAAATAAATAAATAAATAAATAAATAAAGCCAGGCATGTGACACATGCCTATGAGAGGTGGAGGCAGGAGGATCAGGAATTTGAAGCTAGCCTAGACTACAGGACATAAACTTGTCTCAGAAAACTAAAACCCCAGAACAATAGTAAAGCCTCCCACTGCTTCTGTAAGGTTGCCTCATCAGTTGTGCTGATGACAAAGCCACCACCAACTAGTCCTCCATCGGATACTCACTCACTTACTCTTAAGGACCAATTCAAGGCCAGCGTGAGTTATATGAAACCCTATCTCAAAAACAGAACAAAAACAATGAGTTCAGATTGGAGCAGAGTGGGCCTTCAATCCAATATGATTAAGATATTAGAGAAAAGACATAGAAATATAGACACACAAAAACCACACAGTGTGTACTGGCTAGTTTTGTGTGTCAATTTGACGCAAGCTAGAGTCATCGGAGAGAAAGAAGCCTCTGTTGAGAAAAGGCCTCCATGAGATCCAGCTGTAAGGCATTTCCTCAATTAGTGATCAATGGGGTGGGGCCTAGCCCACTGTGGATGATGCCATCCCTGTACTGGTGGTCCTGGGTGCTATAAGAAAGCAGGCTGAGAAAGCCGGGGAAACAAACCAGGAAGCAGCATTCTTCCATGGCCTCTGTATCAGCTCCTGCCTCCAGGTTCCAACCCTGTTTGAGTTCCTGTCCTGACTCCCTTCATTGATGAACAGCAATATAGATTTGTAAGCCAGATAAACCCTTTCCTCCACGACTTACTTTTTGGTCATGGTGTTTAAGATACAATGACAAAAGAAGAAATGCCTCCTGATACAAAGAAGAGGTAGTAAGCAAAGATAATCTCCTGCAGGTTTAAGACAGAATATGACCCTGCTGACAGCTTGATTTGAGAATCAGAGCCTCCAAATTCAAACAATAAATTGCTGATATTTTAACCCACCAGTTTGTGGGACTTTATGATATAGCAGCCCCCAAAAAGTAATACAGTAATCAGTCCAATTCACATCTAGTTCAACTCAGACTTTTGTGAAATCCTCCTGGGTAAAATCAGAAACAAGTACCTTAATGTACAGCTGTATATGATTACAAAATAATATATATTAAATGCAAGTAGTAAAAGGAAGATACTATCCCTTCTTTGAACTGTTAATTATTTTTGAAGCTAAGGGTTGCATACTTATCCATGAACATACACCGCTTTTCTTCAAGTGAGATTAGCTATTTATATTTGAACAGTGAGGGATCTTCATGCACATACATACCTGGAACATTTTCATCTTCACTTCCATGGATGTCTTTCCAACCCAGCTAACATGGCCAGTGAACTTAATGTCCTGTTCAGGACTTAAGCTCTGTTTACACATATCTGCAAAATAGAAAGTTAAGAGCCATCCAAACTATATAAGAAAAGTCAGTACTATAAGTGAACAATAACATCTGAAAAGCTGACAAGTTGTATTATATTTATCTTCAAAACTACAATAATTTTTGACATACAAAATAAATCTAAATATCTGAGACCATACAAGAACTATAAAAACCGTAATTAAATTAAACTCTTTCACTTAATTATATAAACATCATGTTATATTCTAGATAGTTTCATATATACATTAAAATCCCCTTTAAAGGAAACCATTTTCCCCCCAATCCCAATAATACTTCATAATTACTGAAAATTATAAGTATGCATAGAAGCTGATCTTGCTTACCAATCTTGTCCACTAGGGCTGTCACTATTGATAAAGGAGACATCATAGCAGAATGATTTCTGTTGTGCATGTAGCAAACAAGAACTGTAGGAAAACCAGAAGAGTATAATAGAAAAGCAAAATTATTTCTTCCATTTACAATTCTCTCCCTTAAATTCACAAAAGGTCTTATTTTCAATAAAATCCAGTACTACTCAAGTAATGATCTTATTCTAGAACTAAAGACTCGTTTCTTTTGGTTTACTGCGTCAGGGTCTCACTCTGTTGCCCAGGCTGATTGGGAACTCACTATACATCCCAGGCTGGTCCCAAACATGTGGTGATTATTCTACCTTATTCTCCTACATACAAGAATTGCAGATGTGAACCTCCAGGCTTAGAAAGACATTTTCCCCTCGTTTTATGTGTGTGTGCTTGCATATATGTATTAGTGCTGCATTTGTGCAGGAACCTGTAGAGGTCTGTCCTAGTTAGGGTTACTATTGCTGTGATAAAACACCATGGCTAAAAGTAACTTTGGGAGGAAAGGGCTTATTTGCCTAATGCTTCCAATTACTGTTAATCACTGAAGGAAGTCAGGACAAGAATTCAAACAGAGCAGGAACCTGAAGGCAGGAGCTGATGCAGAGGCCACAGAGGAGTGCTACTTACTGGCTTGTTCTTCATGGCTTGCTCAGAGTGCTTTTCTATAGAACGCAAGACAACCAGCCCAGGAGTGGCACCACCCACAATAAACTGGGCCCTCCCGCACCAATCACGAACTACAACCTCCCCATAGGCTTGCCTACAGCAATATCTTATGGAAGTATTTTCTCAATTGAGGCTCCCTCCTCTCTGATGAATCTAGTTTGTGTCAGAGTGACATAAAACTAGCCAGCACAAGGTCCAAATAGAGCACTGGATTCCCTGGAACTAGAGTTACATAGGGAGAGTGTGACCTGCCATGGAAATGACACCTGGCTTCTCTGGAAGAGCAGCTAGAGCTCTTAACTACTGAGCCATCTCTCCAGCCCCTGCTTCAAGTCTTTTAGGTGCTAGGGATTACAAGCCACTCTACTATACCTGGCAGCAAAGACTTATAAACTGAATCAATCTGGAGATCCTTTAATTGGACTACTCCCTCACTTACAAATAAAGTAAAGAAACCAAATTCCAAAGCTCACAGCTGCCAAGTAGCTTGTCACCACCCTGAGGAAACAGTGCTAAATGAGAGCAAGAACCTAGGACCAAGCCGACAGTATCAAGCAAACATCCCTAGAAGAGAGGAACTAAGCACAAGGCATCAGCTACATGCTTTCCTCCTGATTCTTCCGCAGGCACGAAGCTGATTTCCTTAGTTATCCCCCTTTCCCAACCACACTCCTGACTCCCACACTGCCCTAGAATCCTGTGGACACCTTCTGTATCTGAACATACATTATATATTTTTCCAAGTATGGTTCCATGTGCCTTATGAATATGAACTCATTTAAATTTGTACTGCAGTTACACATTGGTTGATGTCCCTGCTTTCTCACCATGATGTACTCAAATGTGTCTCATTCATCCTCAGGTCAAAGTCTGCTGAATAAATACTTGCTGAATGACAGTTAATTCTTCCATCCACATATCTTTTAAAGGATACACTGGGGCATGCAATGTTACAGGCAAGAAACCCCACTTAAAAGCCTATCAGGTTCCCAGAAATCTTGCATGTGACCTGTGTCATAGGAGTAGAATAGGAAATAAAAAAATTCAAGAAATAAGAAAAAAGTAGATCTGACAAGACTTGACTAAATGCAAGTTTCTAGCTTAGATGAGTGTTCCATTAGATGGAACACAATGGGCCAATTGTAGTGAAATGTTGTTTGCTTGTTTATTCAGAGCTAGGAATTGACTCCTACCATGCTTAGCTAGCACTCTGTCACTGAGCTATACCTCCCAGCTGAAGATTTTGAATTTGAGAAGTCTAAAAAGTACATTAAAGGGAAGATATCCAGTAGACAGGAAGACAACCTGGAACTCAGAGGAGCCCAAGAAATGTAGTTTTACAGGTATTTAGCATATTCATAGCAACTGAAGAGCTGAAAATAGATGAGATTATTTATACAGAATGTACAAAGGTAGCCTTCAAAAATGCAGAAGATAAACACTCTGGAACAGTCAACATTTAATGGATCAACAGAGAAAGAGGAGCCTATGAAGAGGACTGGAAAAGAGATGCCAAAGAGTCAAGAAAAAACAGAGACCAAGAATGAGGGGAACAATATCACAAATCACAAGAGAGATCAGGGAAGCCGGGGGAAGAACTTAGTTGACTGTGCAGTGAAGGAGACAAGGGTGAGTGTGGCAAGAACATGGGAAAGGCACAGTAGAGGTGAAACCAGGCTATAGCAGCCAGGCAAGTATACAATAGTTCACGGTAAGGAACAGCGAAACAAATGGACTTTTCTAATTCTTTCCAGAAATCAGCAATGAAGGGAAGGGGAAAATTGAGAGTGTTTATAAGGGAAGGGGGTTTATCTGCTTTCCACTTTGAGATGGAGAATCTTGGTATTTATAAAATGTGGGGAAAGTAAAGTTGGGAAATGGCTTGGGATACAAAGAAAACGGCTTAAGTGGTATGGCAAGTTCCCTAAAGAAGGAATTAAAAATATTAAGAGAATAGGTGGAAGGGATTGGCCATCAACAGGAGGTCACGAGAGAGAATACAAGGGTAGGGTCAACAAGAGAGCTCAGGCACTAAAGGCACTTGCTGCTAAGCAGAACGACCAAAATCTGCATGGTAGAAAGGTAGAAACAACTCCCATAAGCTGTCCTATTCACGCACACACTAATAAATTTAAAAATTTAAAAAAGAAAACTAAGGGCAATGGCAAAGGTGTTTGTGTATATAAGGACAGCTAAGAAAACCAAAGTAAGATATGCAAATATAAATGTGTATAATTTTTAAAGACCACTAAGAATTTCTAACTAATGTAGAGAAGAAGGGCAGCTATATGTAAGTGGGCTTCTGTTTGTAAGAGACTTGAGAGTCTTTAAGTCCCTTCCCAACAGTTCAATCTAAAAGTCATTATGAGGGAGAAGGGCAACATGGAGGAATGAGTGGAATGAGCAAGATATTCTTGTAGAGGGGAGGTGACAAAAGTATGGTAAGCGTGTTGCAGATCTAAAACAATGAAGAGGGTGACCTATTTTTTAGGGTGCCAGAGTACAAGGGATGTGACAATGAGGATTTGGGTAGTGGCTCTGGTAAATGGGTTATAGGCAGGAAGCTGGTCACATTAGTAAATATATTAAAGATAATGGAGCTAACTGGAAAAGGGAATTATAAATATTGAAGTGCAAACCATAGACTGCTAAACAAAAGTTGAAGGTACCAGTTTAAAAGCATAGTCTTCATATACATAGATCAATAGGTAAACACATGTAAATGGACATACATGGACATACATATCCAGGATCGTGACAACCAGTAGCCACAAATACTCCCAGCATATAGACTTTGGCTTGTAAATGCCATTCTCCAGTAAAAAGAACTACAATCCCTCCGAGACTTGGCTAACTGGCTGCCTGGGCCAGAGAAAGGCTAAGATGAATCTTACTGGTCAGAAAGTTGAAAGTGCTCATAGAATGATGAAGGACACATTTTTTAAATCCAGGGAGCCATGGAGATGGCTCAGTTTTATAAAGCGAGGCCAGCCTGGGCTACATAGCAAGTTCTAGGCCATCCTATACAGCAAGACATTGTTTGAAAATTTAACAGTAACTTATGGGACTAAGAATGTAGGTCAGTGGTGGAACACCTATCTGCCATGTTCAAGGTCCTCAGCTCAATTTCCAGTACTGAAACATTATGAAGAGGAAAAAGATAATAATAATAACTGAAAGTCTGGCAAGGAATGGGATACTTACAAGGTCTCAAAGTGTCCTTACAATGATGCTAATTTGCTACAAAGGGGAAAGGAGTAATTTTACAGAAAACATGTCAGATATCACATTCACTATGTGAAAGTTTACCTTATCAGAAACTGGAGAAATAAAAAGCTAAGCATCATTTCATGAGCCACAGTAAGAACAAAGCATCCCTCCCATGGCGTTCCTGTGGAAGATACAAATCCTGACAGTAATGATGAGAATACATCAGACCAGACCAAAGAGAGGGCTTGTGTATAAGAATCCACAAGACCAAAAGAACACATCAGACAAGACCAAAGAGAGGGCTTGTCTATAAGAATCTACAAGACCAAAAGAACACATCAGACAAGACCAAAGACAGGGCTTGTCTATAAGAAACTACAAGACCAAAAGAACACATCAGACAAGACCAAACACAGGGCTTGTCTATAAGAATCTACAAGAAAAGCAGCCTGCACCCTTCCAAAGGGCTAAGCTTACAAAAACCAAGAAAAGGCTGGGTGTCTATTTCTAACACAACTACCAAATGCAATCCATGCATAGAAAGCGTGCCTTTCTTTAATAAATGACCACTAATGAATACTGACTAGCCCTGAGGATTAAAAAGTATTAAGTTTCTGATCATGATAGTAGCATTATGGTTATATAAGAGATGTCCTATTTCATAGGAAATGTACACTAAAATATATAGTGGTATGCAATTTAATTTCCAACACATGATATATGGAAAATGCTTCTTTACATGGTATCTGTAACTTGTCTTTAAATATTTTTTAAATGCTGGGTGGTAGTGGTATACAACTTTATTCCCAGTACTTGGGAGGCAGAGGCAGGTGGATCTCTGTGAGTTCCAGGACAGCTTGGTCTACAAAGTGAGTTCCTGGATAGCCAGGGCTTTTACACAGAGAAATCCTGTCTCTAAACACCCTTACCCCCCAAAAAAACAAAAAATTTCTCTTAAAAAGTTTTAGTGACCCATTGAGTTTAGTTGGGGTGCACACATGGGCATAAGTGAGGGATTATTTACAGGATCATAGCTCAATTTGCCGGTGACTACACCACTTAAGAAACCACTAACTGTCTATAGATCCTCCGGGAGGAGTGGGGCTTCATAAGCTCCTCATACCTAATAACAGTTAACTGAACATAGAGCTTCCGGGAGAGGTGGGGCCTCCTAAGTAGTTTACTCCCCTATGATGGATTGCCAAAGGGCCCAGTCTCATACAGGTCTTGTACAGGCAATAACCTGCTGAAAATTCAAGAGTGCAATGGCCATGCCATGCTTAGATAATAGTGTTCCCTGACATTCCAGATAAAACTGCATCTAGAGTGCATGCTTAGCATGCTTGAGGCCCTGGGTTCAATCCCCAGCATTCAAACTAAAATTTAAAACTAAAAAATCATAAAGAAGGGTCATTCGGATGGTAACTCTGTTATATGGAAATTCATATTCATAAGAAAAACAGTATGACAATGAAAAACCTTTTCTGTCTGTGTGGTATAACAAATAAAATGGCCCTTTCTATCAGGGATTCGCTGTCTACCTGTAACTGTTCTTAGGAAGACAAATACCAGTACCTCCTAAGCTGTCAAGGTCCTCAAGAATCCGGCCGAATCTGTGAAATAAAGCCAAAATGTGAATTAAATGAAAATCACAATGACTTCCCTTTAAATTTTCATAATGTCCTTTGGGATAAAGAAAGAGCCCTAAGATTGACTGTAGTGATACTTACACAAGTCTTTCACTGTACTGAACCTACACAGTCATACACACACTTCGAATAAATGGACTGTAAGGATTATGAATTATATCTCACAGTTGTTATTTTAAAAGGAAAAAATGGTAACATTTTTTGACGATAATGAAAATAATACAGCGTTACCTTACTGTGTTTTGAACAGTCAGATATTTATCTCGCAGCTCAGGATCAGTACCCAAAGGTAGGAGAACTTCGATGAAACTGTCCTTCATTTTCCTGGGTGGTAGTGCTTTCTGTGATTTAGGCAACAGGTTATGAAGTAACTTCCTCTCCTCCATTGCTTTCACATGGTCTCTGAGAAGAAAAGGTAGGCTTCACAAAACAAGAACAGTACTGTCCCACAATTACAGTATCCATTCCCTCAAATAGGTCAGTCAGACAAAATAAATGGAAGAACGGCGGGATCAAGGCCTACTTGATCTTTAATTCCTTCTTTCCCTTCCCACAAAGCATTTGGTAAAACAACGTTTCTGATGATATTTTTATGCTTGTGGATATAAGTCTCATGCTCTCCCAAGTGAATTAGCTGTCATTAGGTATATACATAAGAAATGCATACTTAGTGATATAGATACACCTAAATGAACCACATATTCAACTGATCAAAAAAAGTTTACTCAGGAGCTGAAGATACGGTTCAGTGGTTCAGAGCTTTGGCTGCTTGTGTAAGGACTCAGATTCAATTCCCCGTATGCACAGCCATCTGTAACCCCAGTTCCGGCGGATCTGATATCAACTTCTGGCCTCCTCAGGTACTACACACTCATGATGCACATACATAAATGCTGGCAAATCAGCCTTACACATGAAAATAAATAAATTTTTTAAAAAGGTTTAGTCACACTAGCACCACTTGCCTAGCAAAGTCCTGAGTTCAATACTAAGCATGAGAGCAGAGAAAGGCAAGAGACAGGATGCTGACACTCATATTCCATGTCCTGTCGCGTTCATCTTCATTCTCATCTTCTCACTCTCCTCTTCCTCGCTCATCTGACTCTCTCCCTCCCCTCCCATCCCTTCTAGCTCAGAAGAGAGACAAACGAGATAAGTGAATGATATCCAAAGGAGGTATGCAAAGTGGAATAAAGGGTTAAAAAGGAAGAAAACATTTTTAAAAGGCAGAGAAAAAAGAAGAGTAAAGCAGAAGACAACAGAGAAAGCAATAGGAAACAAAAATGTTATATAAACAACAGCAGCAACATGGAAGAAGTCCTCCCAAATTTGAATGATGAACTATTATTAGTTTAGTTCACAAAAAATATTAAAGTCAGAGAAACAAGTTTAATGGTACCAGATAAATGGAGAATGTGCAATACTTTCAAATCAAACAGGCTAGCCCTGTAAAAGTCAAATTCACAGGGAAAAACAGGCGTAAACTGTCAATTTACTCTGGATGGGGAGAACTCAAAAATCATTAGATATCAGATGTAACTTTTAAAACATTTTTGAATCTTTACGTTGTTTTAAAAACGAATCTTAGTCTGGTTACCTCTTCTTGCACCCCAAGAAATCTCTAGACTTCTAGCCAGACATGCCCCTCCCTGAATTCACACATGGGTCCCTGTGCCCCACCTTCACCACTCTCCTCCATACCCAGGTGTCAGAAGTTCTCCTCCAGACTCTAGCCTAGTATGTAACCCCAACAACCTGACGTTTGTTTTTCTGTAACCTCCTGGATCAAGCCTAGGTCTCAGAGGCAATGCCCTGGCCTAGTCTGACCACTCAATTTTGCATGACAACCGACCTCTAGACTTCCACCAGGAAGCATCATATCCATAAGCTCCTTCTGGGGACTGGCTTGGTGGGCACCCTGACCTTATCTAAGCCTTTTCCTAACCTCCCAGATTGAGCCTGGATCCCACAGATGGTAAACCACCATAGTCTGGCCTTCTATGGCTTCTCAGCAAGGGTGTCCTCGGCTTGGGCCAAGATCCGTGCTACCTGTACCCCAAACCACAGAACTCTCCCAAGCCTTTGAATAAGGGAGTCAAGTTACATGAAACAGTAAAACGAGAAGACTTGAGTTCAAGTCCCACGTCTTAACTGTGAGTTTCAGTTTCACTGTGTTAAAAAATGGAATAGAAAAATATACCATAAGAACATTACAAGTTTTCTTCTGAGAATCAGTGAATATACCTAAACAGTTTTGAAAATGTGCAATATAAAAAAAGAAAAAAGAAAAAAAATGAAAGTGTGCAATATAGATAAATCCCGCTTTTCATGGTGATGATGCATCAACTGATTAAAACATTAAGAAGTTGTTGTTTTGGCCCCAATGGGAAAGCCCCACCTCCACATAGGTCTCCGCATCCATAGAAGAGGACCAGCAACTGAGCCTAAATATTACTTAGCATGATCCCTGGGGGATAAAACAACCAAAGTGCTTACCTCCAGTTTGTGGATATTCCTACTATCTCCCGTAACTTATCCCGAACTGAAACAAAAATAAAGCCATTACCCCATGAAACAAGGCAATAGGAGAAATGGGTTAGGGCAAAATGCTCAGGAACTAAGCAAAGCTGCTCATGCACTCAAAAGGTATCAAGATTCCTGGATTCCCATTCAATGCTATAACAGCTCAGGGGAGGGATCAGGCTTCTGATCTCTGAAAACGGGAAACAACTATACCGTCTCCTTAGTGCAAATAAACATACTTTTTTTGTCAATTATTGAGGTTCATTTACATAAATCATAAAATTTTCATCCAAAAGGGCTGATAAAGCCTTTTGATAAAAAGAGATGAGTCCCTTTAAGATGGAAATCTTTTGTACATGTATACACACATGTATAAGCCAGAGAACAACCATAGGTATCACTATTCAGGTGTGAGCCACTTTGTTTTTTGAGACAGGATTTATCAGGACCTGGAGCTTGCTAGGCTAGGCTAGGCTACCCAGCCTGTGAGCCGCAAATACCCATATCATTTCATATCCTCGGTGTTGGGACTACAGATCAGTCTCAGGTTCTCATGCCTGCAGGCAAGTACTTTACCAATTGAGCTACCTTCCCAGTCTGGGAACAAAGATATTTAGAAACAGAATCTCCACCTATCTTCTTATAGGCAGTATTAGAGAAAATAACTTAGTTCAACAACTAATACTAATATCTAAAACTGAGTTTTATTGCAATTGATAACTTACATATCTATACCATCCTAATTAAAGCAGATTAAGCCAAAAAAAAAAAGCAAAGACTTAAATCAAGGTAAAGCAAAGAGTGTGATTTAATTTCAATTAGTGCCCACTATGCAAGAGTGAATTAGCTTAAAACAAAACATAAGTGCTGAGGGGAAAAATCAATACTAATTACCACACACCATGATTCACATGGATAGCTGAACATGCTATATGGAAAGGGGAAAATAATTAGATTATCAGTATTAATTTGAAATTAGAAAATAAACATACAATATTTCAAATAATCTGTTTTTTCTACCATTTCAAAATATATATTCCGGTCATGGGAAATTAAAATGTCCTTCAATAACAAAATGATCAAAACCAAATTATAGTACGAATAACATGTAGTCTCCTGAAAGTAGTGGATTTCCTATTATGCTGTTGTGTATATATGTCACATACTCAGTGAACACATTAATTATGGTGAAACCATAAAGAATTGTAATACATCACCATTAGTAAATTATTCTTATTTCTGAATTTCCTCCCCCCAAAAATAATGTATACAAAATAGCCCAAACAGAACAGATTCCTGATGCTCACTGACATAATATAGTTCTCACTAGTTTGGTCACTGTAAAGATTGGTAGGTGCTGAAAACCAAGAAATTTCAATTTTACACATATTCATATTTTCTCTCTCACTCAGACCCCTTAAAGAGGTGACAGTTTAATTTTTATGAGTATTTCTAGTTCCTAAGACATACCATAGTCTACATATAATATTAGTAAGTGCAATTAAGAATACATTAACAATGTCCCCCTAACAAAACTATAGATAAGCATTTAAGGTTGACACAAATGGCAGGCTCATGTCTTCTTCATGACTATATCTCTGTTCCAGTCTTCTGTAGCTCTACACAGGAAGTGGATAGAAGAAACTGCTCAGTCCCCAAGGATCCTAGGAACACATCAAATTCTGACTCTGATTTCTACATCAAGCTATTATGCAGCTACCTTTATTATTTTATACGTGGGATATTTATGAAACACTGAAACTTAACATGTATCCAGGATAGAGAGGTGATGCAGTGGTTAAAAGCATGTACTTCATGGCCATTCTTACAGGTCTAAGATGGAATCTCAGAGTTGTTTTGATTTGTGTATCTCTGATGGCTAAGGATGTTGAGCATTTCCTTAAGGCCAAGATCAAAAACACTGATGACAACTTATGTTGGAGAGGTTGTGGGGAAAAGGGAACACTCCTGCATTGCTGGTGGGAAGTGTAAGCTGGTACAGCCCTTTTGGATGTCAGTGTGGTGATTTCTCAGAAAATTAGGAAACAACCTTCCTCAAGAGCCAGTAATACCACTTTTGAGTATATATCCAAAGGATGCTCAATTGTCCCACAAGGACATGTGCTCAACTATGTTCATAGTAGCATTGTTTGTCATAGCCAGAACCTGGAAACAACCTAAGTGCCCCTTGACCGAAAAATGGATAAGGAAAATGTGGTACACAATGGAGTACTACACAGCAAAAAAAAAAAAAAAAAAAGGAAATCTTGAATTTTGTGGGCAAATGGATGGAGCTAGAAAACATATTGAATGAGGTAACCCAGACCCAGAAAGGCAATTATCACATGTATTCATTCATAAGTGGTTTTTAAACATAAAGCAAAGAAAACCAGCCCACAAATCACAACCCCAGAGAACTTAGACAACAATGAGGATACTAAGAGAGACTTACATCGATCTAATCTACATGGTAAGTAGAAAAAGATGATCTCCTGAGTAAATTGGAAGCATAGGGAGCATGGGAGAGGGTTTAAGGGGAGGGGAGAGAAAGGGAGGGGAGCAGAGAAAAATGTAGAGCTCAATAAAAGCAATAAAAAATAAGATAAAACTTAGAAAAAAAGGAGCATTTACTTCTTCTCTGGAATACCTGAACTCAGCTCTCAGCACCTGTATCAGGTGGCTTATAACCAGATGTAACTCCAAAGAAAACCAACACTCCTGTATGCACAAGTGTTCTTGTACAAATGCCCTCCCCCTACACGCATAAATGTGTAATTATTTAACAGGTATGGTTCATTACTGCTGCGATCATTCTGTGCACCACCTCCCAAGGAAAATGGTTTTTTTTCATCATATAGGCACAAAAGGGAAAAACAATCATGCTTGCCTTCACTGATGTGTAAGGGTCCATGATTTCTGGTGTACTGGGATCTTTGACTCAGTCCTCTGCCATGAGTAAGAAGCCCCCTGTTCAAGGTACAAAGCCTGGAAAACAAGAGAAAGCATACTTAAAATAGTTTCCAGAGCTGCTTCTCTGGGAATCTGTAAGATGTCACCTCTTCCAGAGTATTTAACCACACACTGCCTTTAGTAAATGCTTTGTTCTTTACTTGCACACCACATTTCCTCAATAAGTAACATCAACTCAATTACAAACTAATCATCTTTGAACTTGGAGTCTTCACTTTGCACTCAAAGAAAAGCACTTACAAAACTTGTTGAAAAAATCCTAGGACCCTAAAGAAAGAAAATAAAAGCTATGTGCCCAAAGGAACCATACCAATTCTCTCAATAATGAGCTGGGTAAGCTGATGGGTAGCTCACTTTTGCAAATATTGACAACCATATACTACCATATCAGTAATAACATATAGCAGCCTGGTATGGTGGCAGATCCAGGTGAGTTCAAGGCCAGCCTGTTCTATACAGTAAGTTCCAAGACAGTGAGGGCTAAATAGTGAGACCCCACCCACACATACATACTCTGAAAGCTGAAACGTTACTGAAGGAATCAAGAATTCTAAACACCGTCATCTAGTTCAAGTTACTGGCAAATTCCTACACTACATAATGTTATGATAATGACTAGCCAAAAAATTTACATGTTTACCTTTTCTTGGAGCAAGCTACTGAGTTACAGCATTCAGTGAAAGTCACTCAGTAAATCTGCTTTATAAAAATCTACTTACATGTAGTTTTGACAATTAATGTGCTGTTAGAATAAATCTTTGACCTTTCACCAAGCCAACTAATTCAGCTGCAAAACAATATATGAATATGGATACTTCCTCACAGGAGATTTTTAACCCCTTGCCACCTGGTCATCTTATTTAGCTGTGACACATTCCCTGTTGGCTCACTAAAACAGAAGTGCCCACTGGAGGCCTTCAGTCTTTATGCCCTCTTTATTCCTCATCTGTATGGCTGTCAGTCACTTGGCATTTTGTTTCACACAGTAACCTTTCCCTTTTCTGTACTTTTCTACACAGATTAATATTCTAGTCTTCTTGATCTTAACCTTAAAATTTGAATTTTCTCACAATGTGATTTAGATTTTCTATTTTTCATCATTGTATACACTTCTATATAAGTTCAAATCTATTAGCCATGGAAGTAGGTTATGTATTCCTGTATTCTGTCATCTCATAAACTAGTGGATTCTGCAACAGAACATACCTAGTTTTAAAGAGCATACAGGGGATGGAGGGTGACAAAAATCACAACTTTAGTTCAATCCTCAGGGCTCACAGAAAGGTAAACAGAAAGAACTGACTCCACAAAACTGTCCTATGACCTCCACCTGCACACCATGGCACACACATGTACATCATGCAGATATACACACATACACACAATAATATTTTTTAAATAAAAAACACTGGCGAGATTAGGGAGGTAGCTCAGTGGGTAAAGTATAACTTTGTTCAGCTATCAGCAACCACATAGTCAGGTGTGGCTGCATGTAGTGATAAGAGCGGCGGGCTGCGGCCTGGCTCCCGGCTAGCTTTACCCGAAATAATTACACAGAAACTGTATTCTTTTAAATACTGCCTGGCCCGTTATCTGCAGCCTCTTATTAGCTAACTCTCACATCTTGATTAACCCATTTCTATTAATGTATGTAGCACCCCGAGGTGGTGGCTTACCAGGAAGGATCTTAGCCTACATCCGTCTGGGGTCGGAGAATCATGGCGACTCCTTCACTGCCTTCTTTCCAGCATTCTGTTCTGTCTACTCCGCCTACCTAATTTTCTGTCCTATCAAAGGGCCAAGGCAGTTTCTTTATTAACCAATGAAAGTAACACATAGACAGATGAACTTCCTCCATCATGCACGAGTGCCTATAACCCCAGAGACAGGAAAACCACCAGGGTTTGCTGGCCTAAATGATCAACTCTAGTCTCAGTAAGCGCTCCTGTCTCATGGGAATAAGGCCAGTGTTAGAGCAGGATACTCAATGGCCTCATCTTGATGCTGCATGCAAACCAACACACTTGTAAACATACATGTGCATACACCTCAACTCACATGCACAAACATGAAAAACCCACTACAAATAGGAAAACTAATCATTCCCATTGCTACCATTCGCCAAAAGACAAAATGGCCCTGAATTCAAACCCCAGGGGTAACCGAATTCAGAAAAACACCTGGGTCAACATATTTTTAAAGTGAGTCTCATGTCCTAAGTTTGTATGCAGCTTAAAAGATGGGATATATATTTTAGGGAAATTTGAACACCTTTTAAAAAAAACTGTATGAATTGAGCATATAGCTGAGTTGGCTGAGTGATTGCCTATCATGCTTGAAGTCCTGGGTTCACTTTCCAGCATATATAAAATTAAGGGTGGTGGCACATGCCTACAATCACAGCATTCAAGAGGTAAAGGTGTGTGTGTGTATGTGGACATGAGTGTTGCTGTATGTGGGTGCCGGTGGCGTCCAGCCCAAGGGAATGACTCTTCTGAGCTGGAGTTACAGGTATTTGTGAACTATCTGGCGTGGGTGCTGGGATTTAAACTCAGGTCCTCTGGAAGAGCCCCAAGTGCTCTTAACTACACAGCTATCTCTCTAGTCCCTGAACTGTATATCTTAAAACTTGAAAAAAAAACCCAGGCAGTGGGGGTGCACACCTTTAATCCCAGCACTTGAAAGATAGAAGCAGACAGATCTTTGGGAGTTCGAGGCCAGCCTGGTCTACAAAGCAAGTTCCAGGACAGTTAAGACTGTTACACAGAGAAACCCTGCTCAGAAAAAATTTTTAAAAAAAACTTGAAAAAAGACTCATATAACATTGATATGAAAAAAGAATAGCTTTTAAACAGCTGTACCATATATTTGTGCTTCGAGCTGACTCACCTGGACCAAATTCTAGTCCTGTAAGCTCCATTAACGGCAGGGGAGTGCATCCTTTTTATTTTCTACACCATATTAATACTCTATCTTTTCCGTTTTAAACATAGAAATAACTTACCACTGTGTTACAATTGTCCACACCATTTAATACAATACTGTTCTATAGATTTACAATCTGGGTGCTGTAAATTGTAGCATTTGGTCTGGGCCTGGGTCATCTGGGTTTGTGTTAAGTAGACTCTGTGATGTTGTACGACAAAACACACTTAACAGTGCTGTGCTTAGAGGATAGCCCCACTGGTAGGTGATGAAGCAGTTAAGCAAAAGAGCAGGAGAACTGCTTAATAATAGCCAGTCCCTCAGTCCCTCAAGATTGCTTTACTCTCCTCCTCATCTCTGATAAAACCACAAGAGCGCCACAACATGATCCCCTAGTTTTTCAAGGAAACTATCATGGATCCTTTAGGATACTCAGGCCACAAAACCCCAGGACTGAACCTTTCTAATGAAAGAGGCCTGAGAATTTCAACCTCTCCGTGGCTTGCCTAGAGAGCTAGAATCACCTGCAGTTCTGAAAAGAAATGGCTTAGCTCCATCTTAGGTTTCAAATACGGAAAAAATGGCAAAAAAAAAAAGAATTGTCAGTGTATTATCATATCTGTATTATCATATCATATACAAGCCTGGGGATGTCAGCTCAGAGGTAGAGGACTTGCTTAGCATGACTGAAGGCCTGTGCTGCTATCCAGTACCTCTGCTACAATAGCCCAGACAAGGTTATTCATATGTCCATTACCATGAGAAAATACCTCAATATGGAGATTAAATCAAGTGGCATGATGCATGCATGTCTGGGAAAAAGCCCCACAAGCAAACACTAAACCTGATCACCTCAGACAGTTTGTCCTTATGTAGGGATTACCTCTCGACTAGACACTGATAGAAGCCAAGGCTCACCAGGACTAACAAGAAAGGAAGACAATGACACAGAGTGCAAGGACGAACTTATAAACTGGGTTAGAAGGGCTCAAGAAAGGAGTTGTCGGGACTGGAGAGACAGCTCAATTATTAACACTACTTTTTTTTAAAAAAATTGAGATTTTATTTTTATGTGTATGGGTGTTCTGCCTGCATATATGTCTGTGCACTACATGCATGCAGTGCCTGAAGAGGCCAAATGAGGGGGGTCAGATCTCCTGCAACTGGAGTCCTTGAACCTGGGTCCTCTGGAAGAGCAGCCACTACCCTTAGTCACTGAACCAACTCTCTAGCCCATTAAAAAGTACTTCTTGCTCTTATAACAGATTTGGGTTTGGTTAGCAGTACTCACGTGGTGGCTCACAACCATCTATAACCCCAGTTCCAGGGGATGTGATGCCCTCTTTTGGTCTCCACTGGCATCAGGCATGCTTATGGAACACATGTAGACATGCAAGCAAAACACTCATACACATGAAAATAAAATTTCACAACCCTTTGGAAAGGTCCTGTGGAAGAAGGCACCAGGGCAAGGCCAAAAATCTTATAGAGGCCTTTCTTTCACATTACGTCCAAAGGTAATCATGCCCTTGTTGTAATGACTTTCAGCCTGTCTTCAAATAGTTTGACAAAGCTTAGGTGCTGGTGGGTGGGGAGATGACCCACTTTGTTCACCTGATAGCAAGGTTCCTAGGAACTGTAAAGGCAGATCAAGGGCCCCTAGAAATTTAGTCAAGGTCGAGTTCACCAACAGCAGGATGACTTCTGAAACCAGAGCAAGTGTCATTCTCTTGGAAACCAGGCAAGCAGAAAAAATTTGCATGTTGTGGAATAGGGACAGCCAGATATGCCCTTTGGTCTAGAGACTTCAGTCCTTAACTGGGCCAACTGGAAAGATTACATCTACCAAAAGGCATTCTCATTGCCCATGTGGTCCAACAGAGCCCTTCCATTACAAGACCCTTGCCGCTTATCAGAGTCACCTTCTAAATAGGGCATGATAATGAACATCTGTAAATCCCAGCACTAAAAATGCTGAAAGCCGAAGGACTGCCATGGGTTCAAGGCCAGCTAATATTACTTGGGCAGTTTCTCTCAAACCAATGAAAAATATACAGACAAGAACTGGAAGTGGTGGCACATGCCCTTAGCCGCAGCACTGGAGAGGGATCTCTTTGAGTACAAGGCCAGTCTGGTTGATGTGCGAATCGAATTTTAGGCCAGCCAAGATTACATAGTGGAACCCTGCCCCAAAAATAAAGAAACAAGTGGCTGGAGAGTTGGCTCAGTAGTTAAGAGCACCTGTTGCAAAAAGTCCTGGGTTTGATTCCCAGCACCCACATGGAGACTCACCACTTCAGGCACCAGACATGTATGTGGTTCAAAGGCGTTCATGCAAGGAAAACACTCATACACAGAAAATAATAAAAAGAAATCTAAAATAATTAAAAATAGATGAATCAGCTTATGCGAGCCAAACCCGAACGCTTTGCACACGTGATAACATACTTAAGTCAGATTCCAAGTGTGTCAAGCACATAACCTCCAGAACATTTTTCAAAGAGAAAAGGGCTGGCAAGGCAGAATTGAAAATACTGGCTTTCAGAAAAGGGGCTACCCCAAAGTTCCAGCCACACCCATGGTGAGCAAAGGGATAGGAATTTCAAGGGAACACCCCGAGTCTTCCCTTTTTAAAGTGCCAGAGTCACTAGGGCAGACTCGCATTCTTCCAAGCTAGGTCGCTGGGCCTGGGTATGGGCTGCCGGGTGCCTCTTTCGGCATCCTTTGCTTCTGTCCCGCCCACTGCTTCTTCCGCCCCGCGCAGGCAAACGAAGGCGTGGGCGCTCCAGGACAGTGCTCCTCCAAGCCCTTCCACGCCCAGCCACCTACCACATCGCAGCCCGCTTCATGGTACTCCACTGTCCCGCCAGGGGTGGACAACCAAATCTCTCACACTCCTGGGCGGAAGCAAAAAGGTGACAGAAGAGCCTGAGTGTGAGCCGGAGTCCAAACACCAGCAACCGCCCGCCCAGGAACGAATCTTGCTAGGAGCCTACGCCACAAGAGGACCCGGGAGGGGTTGGGCCTCACGGTCGGAAGGGCGGGGCTACGCTCCTCGGGGGCGGGACTACCACGTAGAGAACGTCAAGTCCTGATGTTTGATTGGTGGGCAGCTGGAGACAGGCTCAATGGAACTTCCCATTCAATCAGCTAGGTGGGGTCCTAGGCTAACTGACAGGACTCTTCCCTCAGTTGTAAAGGAACCGCTCAGCACAGCTCAGCACAGCAGAGGGACATAGCGGCTGAGAGCATCTCAGCCCTGGTTGAACTCTTTAGTTCCCGATTCCTACAGGTTTACTCCCAGTCCGTGCTTCTTGCCCTTAACATCATCTGAGCAGCTTTCGAAAATATGGGTACCATGACTGTTCTCCCAGCAATAGGAAGACTGAGGCCACCAATTAGAAGCCAGCCTTGGCTAAAGCCTTGGTCTAGGTCAGAAGAAATATTGTTGTTGTTTTTATTTTAAGTTTTGGTTTAAAAATTCTTAGTGGTGAAAATTAAGTTGAAGAGAATTTTTCAAGGGAGGCCCATGCCTATTATCCAGGAAACCCAGGAGAGTGAGGCTGGACGATCACAAATTCAAGATCTGCCTGATTACAGAGTAAGGTCCAGTACAGCCTTTGAAGCTCACTGAGATCCAATCTCAAAGTGAAAAGTACAAAATGGATTGAAGGATCTAAGTGGCAGAGTGCAGGTCTAGCATGCTGGAGTTCCCAAGTAAAATCCCCAGTATGAAAAAGGAGAAGAAGAAAAAAAGAAAGAAAAAATTTCAGATATTAGCCATTATGGCACATTCCTAAATGAGTCGATTGTCAGAAGGTCTTATTTACTTAACAAGAATTCCCTCATCCAGACCCATGGCCAGGTGCTGAGTCACAATCTACTAATACAGATGTTTGCATAAGTGACCATTTGTGAGCCTAGGAAACTTTTTTTTTTTTAAGAAAAGAAGTCCTGCACAACGAACCCCATAAACTCCACTGCAGGTGATACTTAAAGAGGGAAAACTCTCAATACTTGGCTCACTTAATTCTCAAGTCAGGAAAGTCATGTTAAAGCCAGCCAACCTAGCATTCATATGTGTCTCTAGCTCAGGTTTTTAAATCAGGCTAGAAAAATGGCTCAGCAGTTATGAACACTTGCTGTTCTTTCAGGAGACCAGGGTTCCATGCCCAGCAGCCACATGCAGCTCAAAGTCATCCCAGGGGATCTGATGGCCTCTTCTGGCTTCTGCACATGCCAAGCCACACACATAGTACACATACATGAATACATACACACAGCAAAGACTCATACACATAAAAATAAATGTTTTTTAATTCTTTTAATGTTTTAGCAACCTTGATGTCTCATTGTTGTTCTTGTGGCTGTTGTAAGGGGCAAAGTAGTCACAAAGCCAGACAAGAAACATGTAAGAACTGTATAATGATGAAAATCCCTGTCCTTACATCTGCCGACTCACCTTTATTGTTACTTATGTCCCACATGTAATGAAAATTCCAAAACACCTAACAATAGACTTACAGATATGTTAGCAATGTCTTTACTACAAGAAGAATACTAATTAACATAATCTGATAATGTTATAGTTCAGTCATGTACTATGACCAAAACGTTTTAATAATCATATTTCCTCGGGATGATGAGCCATATAGATTCTGGGTATCTGGTTTAAGTAAAGCATTTTCCTGGGAGACTATGTCATCAGCTTTCAAACTATATTATGATTTCAGAGGCTAAAGAAACTGTTTTTAAAATTAGCTTATTTCCCATATTAATTATATAGCTAATCCAAAATTATCAACATGAACCAGACATGGGATAACATGCCTGAAATAGCATGTTATCACAAGTTCTGAGCTAGTCTGGGCTTTGTAATGGTTTCAAAGCCAGCCTCCACAAAATAGTGAGACTCTGTCTCAAAATAATCTAAAGGGCTATCGTGTTGCTGAGATGTTAGCTCAGAGGTAGTATTGCCTAGCATGTATAAGGTCCTGTATTTGAACCCTAATGCCAAAGAATGTGGAAAGGATCCAGAATAAATTAGGAGACTGTCTTAGTTACTTTTCTATTGCTCCTATTAAGAACTATGTGAATGACCCATCTCAGAAATAGGTCTGAATGCCTTTCTGAAATATATTATCCTCACAGTTTTATTTATTTATAGGAAGAGATTTTAAGATTTTCATTATGTGTGTGTATCTAGAGGTGTAACACACACACACACACACACACACACACGAGAGGACAAATGGGTACAAGTGGAGTCCAGAAGTGGAGTTATAGGCGGTTGTGAGTCATTGTGAGCCAACAGATATGAATGTTAGGAACTGAACTTGGCTCCTTTGCCTGCCTTAGTTACTATTCTATTTTTGTAAAGAGACACCATGACCAAGGCAACACCATGACCCTGGAAGGAGCACAAAAGCACATTCCAAGGAGAATTAGAGAATTGAGAATTGAGGTCACAGGACTCTTGTCCTGTTTTCTTGGAGCTTTCTCACAAGCAATGAGAATTCTCCTCATGCAGCTTCATTCGTGGACTGTGTTCCAACAACCGTCAAGGCAGAGAGCATGATAGTAAGCAGGCAGACATTGTGCTGGAGAAGTGGCTTAGAATTCTACATCCCAGGCTGCGGCCGCAATTGCAGCAGCTGCCTGAGCACCGGCGCCACTTGCGTGCCCATCTACTCGGCCGAAGGCACCTTCCAGTCGGGCATCTCGGGCAGCCGCCGCCGCCGCCGCCGCCGCCGCCGCCGCCGCCGCCGCCGCCGCCTGCAGCTACTGCTGCTGCTGCTGCTCGGGGCCGCCGCGGCCACTGCCTCGCAGACGCGCAGCCTGCAGCTCGGGCCTGCGCCAGCTGGAGACTGGCGGGTCCCGTGCCCGCCCGAACCTCCGCCGCCGCGGCCGCCGCCGCCTCCCACTTGGCCCTGCGCGCGTTCCGCTGCTCCCGCTGTGGCTGGCGGTCGCCGAGGGTCCGGCGCGGGTTTACAGCCAGAAGTCCAAAACTACCTACCTGGAAGGCCTCCCACCGCTACCTGAGTAGTAAATGAGCCCACCAAAGTTAGAACAGGAGGTGGGTGATGTTTATCTCATTTGAGCTCTGGAACTGCCCTGGTCCTACACTGTGGAGGATGTTCTTAACTTTTTCTCAGACTGCAGAACCCGCAACAGTGAAAGTGGAATTCATTTCCTCTTAAATAGAGATGGGAAAAGGAGGGGTGATGCCTTAATTGAGATGGAGTCCGAGCAGAACGTGCAGAAGAAGGCCTTAGAAAAGCACAGGACGTACATGGGGCAGCGCTATGTGGAAGTGTATGAGATAAACGATGAAGCTGTGGATGCCTTAATGAAGAACCTGCAGGTCAAGTCGTCTCCTGTGGTAAATGATGGTCTAGTTGGAAATAAAACAATCCGACTCTCCACATTTGCTTTTCCAGTGGGGTACCCACCCCACATTTTAGAACAAATAGGGGTGTCTTGCTTAAATAAAACTAGCATTTAATATATAATTGTGTAAAGGGTTTGTGAATAGAGCTGTATTTCTGTCACATTGTGGCAGTACCTACTGCTTTAATACTAAATAGCTTGTTATTTAAGTATTGAACAAAATGGCTGGCTTCAAAAATAGTCATTAATAAACTTAACTTTATGTATACCTGTGTAAAAGAAAAAAAAAAGAATTCTACATCCTGTCCCATAGACAAAGAGACTAGGCCTAACATGACTTTTGAGACTTCAAAGTCCACCCACAGTGATATGCATATTCACACAATCATGCCTCCTAACCCTTCAAATTTTGCCACTCACTGATAACTATGGATTCAAATATATGAGCCTATGGGGGATATTCTTATTCAAACTACCACAATGACATTAACTTCTAAACCATTTTTCCAGCCTTTGCATTTTTTCTTATATATATAAGAAAATAAATATATTTATTTATTTTAATTAAAATATAACCAATTACATCATTCCCTTCTCCCCTCCCAATGCCTCTTGTTCCCTCTGCAATTCAGAGCCTCTTCATTTGGATTATTATTGTTACATACAAATATATGTATATTTGTTACACAAATATATAAATACAACATGCTGAGTTTCTTTAGTGTTGCTTGTATGTGTATGGTTTTATAGCTGACCAATTAAAGGGCTCATTCCTGGGAAAGACTAAGTCACCCTTTCTAAGCATTCCTTAGTTGCCTGCAGTTCTTTGTCTAGAGATGAAGCCCCTTGAAATTTCCCCCTCCCACATTAGCTTGCCTATTAGTGCTCTCATTTATTTTAGGCAGCCATAGTGTTGTAATATGTGGGTGCACCTTCCCTATCATTTTAGGAGATATAATCTCACATCAAACTTCCTGGTTCTTTCTGTTCCTTTAAGAGGAATGTGCAAGAGTTGTGTTATCCGCTGGGGATGGGAATTCCACAATAAGTTGTTCTGCATATTTTGACCAGTTGTGGTTTTCTATTATGGTCGCTATCTGTTGAAAACAGAAGCTTCTTTGATGACGAGTGAAAGCTACACTTCTCTGGCAAAGATGGCTGGTGAACAAACTTGTTCTTTAAATAGCAACCAGATTAACAGGATTCTTTCCCATTTGCTACCACAGATCATGATTTAAAAAACAAAACCGAAGCTACAGAGAAACCCTGTCTCGAAAAACAAAAAACAAATAAAAAAAAAAAACAAAAAAAAAAGAATGATGTAGTTCAATGGTTGTGCATTTACTAAACATGTGAAAAGTCTGTGGTGGTTTGGAAGAGAATAGCCTCCATAAGTTCCTATGTTTGAATACTTGGTACCCTATTGACAGAATTGTTTGGGAAGGATTAGGAGGTGTGGCTTTTTGGAGGAGGTTTGTCACTGGGAGCAGGTTTTGAGGTTCAAGACTCATGTCATTCCTAATGTGCTCTCTGCTTTCTGACTGCTGGTATGAGAAGAGAGCTCCCAGCTGTTCCTGCCACCATGCCTTCACTCTGATATCATGGACTCTACCCTTGAAAACAATAAGCCTAATCAGACACGTTATTTAATAAGCTCTGTTGGTTATGATTTATCACAGCAATAAAAACCCAACCTTATACAAAGTCCTAGGTTCAATCTCCAGAACTCCGAAATGAAATTTAAAAAGGAACACTGCAGGTGCAGTTTCCCTGGATAAAAACTATTTTTCTGGGGACTAAAGAAATGGTTGAGCAGTTAAGAAGAGCCCAGACAGCTCTTCCAGAGGACTCAGGTTGAATTTCCAGCACCCACATGGTAGCTCACAACTGGCTGTAATTCCAGTTCTAGTGGATCCAGTGCCCTGGCCTCCTCGGGTACAAGGGCATTGCATGCAAAACACACATACACATCAAACAAAATGAATTTTAAATAAAACACATAGTTCTGAAGCACGATGACGAACACAGTAGGTCACAAGTTACCCATCACTATTCCTTACCCCAAATAAGTCCTGTGGACAATTGATGACGACCAACACTCAAGTCTGTGTTCTGAGGCAGAGAAATAACATCTCCAAGTTCATGGACAATGCCTGGTGCTATAAATGTCCCTAAAACCTAATGGCAAACATAGCATGCATAACTGCGCTACCAGATATGCTGCTTGTATTATACTTGAGGGCCAGAATCAGCACAACATGTACTCTTCTAATTTGGAGAAATAGTAAAAAGTGAGCAATTAATCTGATAACAATCCTAGAGTAAACAATATACTATAAACAGTTTCACCCAAGTGATCAAGATACTATTAGCTGGCTCATTTAAATATGATTTGCTTACATTTCACACTGGCCTCAGTGATTATCTAATCCATATTGTCAGGCAATATTGAATTGGAGGTGAATAGAATTGGGATCAAGAAATGAATGAGTTTGACTTAAATCAGTTCAGCAAGTATGCATGCATTAAATTCCAGAGCTGTAAAGAAAACCTTCACATCCCAATCTTCTGATCCATATTTATCTTAAATCCTCACTGTCCATGTTTCTGGTGGTTCCTGATCTCAACAATTACTTCCTTTCTTGTTAATTACCTATAAATAGCAACATCAATATATATTATAACAATTTTTACAAAGGAAATGTTTAGAGAAGTGAGAAGCCATGCCTAAAAGCAAATACTGTAGTCCAAGGCTCCTAAGACCAAAACAAGGTATTTTCAGTCACCCACCCTTTCCCTCACAGTCAAAAGAGAAATTTGCATGGGTGTGAAAACAGAGCACATTTTACAATTAATCAAGTTGTGATGCCTTAAAAATGAAAGATACAGTGCAAAAACAGAGAAAAAGTTATCAAACCATTTTCATGAATTAGTTGAGCAAATTTCATTTGCAACTTGAGGCAAAGATAGATGGTACAATTGCATCTTAATGTTCCCTCTAGCTAAATTTTATGGAATTAATCTAAAACACATATAAATAATATAGAGGTGTTGAATATTTCCTGAGAACCAATCTAGGAAGAAACAAAATAGGAATTTGCAGGAACTTTAAAACACAGTTTCCATTCAGTCTGTCCTGTATATCTAAATTGCCATTCTGTGACCATTTGGCCCAGAATTTCCCCATTTTTAGAGCAGTTATTTAGGGAATACACGCGCTCGCGCGTGCACACACACACACAAACACACACACACACACACACACACACACACACACACACACACACCTGTGTGCCCACGGAGGCCAGATAAAAGAATCAGATCCTGGAACTGGAGGTACAGGTAGTTGTTGGTCACTTGGTATGGGTGCTACAAACCCAATTCAGTTCCTCTAGAAAAGCAGTCAGAACTCTAAACCACTGAGACATCTCTCCAGAGATCAATCCTGTCATTAAATGTAATGCTAAGCTAATAGCTTCTTCTTGAAAGCTATCCTTGATACAATATAGAGCAAGTCTGGTGCCATTCTTGTATACAGACTTTCATGTGCTTTAAGTTCTTGCCATGTTCCTACTTCTCCATTGTTTCCACTTCCCTGCTAATTTCAATTACACTGCAGTTTCTTTCAAGTGCTACAACAGAGTAGTATCCACAGGGATAGTCTAGAAATTTTCTTTACACACAGAGATGCAAGATGCTATTCTATGTGCCTTATGGATGCTGTATCTGCCATTATAATAATAATAGCACTGCCTCTTAAAGTACAGATGTTAGGCAAATGTTTCCAGAAATACGTAACAGGGAGAGATGTCCTTCCAACACAGTCTCTATTCCAGGCTTTCCCTAACCTCTTACCTCATATGTCACTTGGAAGCTTCATCCCTGATTTTTACTGATGTCTGAAACCTAGCTGATGGTTGACCTCATCATTCATTCCCTTTGTTACTAAGTAGGGAAACCACCAATGCCAAGCATTGCTGAAACTAGGGTGAAGTGAGACAGGCAAATGCCTTGATTGCAAATTTTGATTTTCAAAAATATTACATAGAAATATTTCTACCTTTGTCTTATGGTTTCTAATGGTGTGATAAAACACCATGACCAAAAGGAACTTGGGGAGGAAAACTTTTATTTGACTTATATTTCTACATCACTGTTCATCACTGAAAGCAGTCAGAGCAGAATTCAGACAGGGCCAGAAACTGGAGGCAGGAACTGATCCAGAGGCAATGGAGAGGAGCTGCTTACTCACTTGTTTCCCCATGGCTTGCTCAGCCTACTTTCTTATAGAACCCAGGACCACAAGCCCAGGGATGGCACCACCCACAGTGGGTTGAGCCCTCCTCCCCCATCAATCACTAATTAAGAAAATGCCTTACAGTTGGATCTATGTGGGCATCTTTTCAGTTGAGGGTCCCTCCTTTCAGATAACTCATTTATGTGTCAAGCTGACATAAGACTAGCCAGCACAATCTTCATTTTCTTTTTTTTGTTGCTGTTTCAGTGTTCCCTTAAATTTTGCAAACAAAATGAATGACACACTTACCTCCCCATAATTTTAGCTACATTTCACATGTTAAAATGATGACTTAGGCTGAGAGCTTGTATTTGCCCTGATGCCTCAGTTCGTTTCCCAGACAGATTGTCATTATATTTCCCAGCTGGCCTTGAACTCAAAATCCTCCTGAATCAACTTCCTGAATAGCTAGGATTACAGGTGTATCATACTATACTCTTATTTACAATTCATTTCAAATGATAGCTTCTAATTCTACTAACATCTCCCCAACATCCTACCTTCACGTACAAAGAATTTGTTGAATTTCATCCAAGTATGAACTATCATCTCAAATCAAAGGCTTAAACTCTAGTGGCCAGATTCTGCCTTGTTCTAGAACATACTTAGCCAATCACTAGGCAAAAATAGATACAGAAACAAGAATGCCAAAGCTTACAGATGGAGGAAAAATAGCTGGTGTCTTCCATTGCTGGCTAGTGCATTAGTCCCAAGACACTAGGATCTAAAGCCTTTTAATTAAAAAACAATGGACTTTCCATTCTAAAGTGGTGGAACTTAGTTTTGTTTTTCGAGATAGGGTTTCTCTGTATATCTCTGAGTGTTCTGGAACTCACTCTGTAGACCAGAGTGTTGGGATTAAGGCATATGTTATCTGAGGTAGTGGAACTTGTGATAGTCAGCTTTAGAAAACTCATCTAAAAATACCATCAGAAGCCATTCTTAAACATTTATAATTGGGCTGGACATATCTTGGTTGGTAGAATGTCTGCCTAGTATTGACAATTCTCTGGCTTTGTTCCCAGATGAGCTGCAATTCTAGTGCTCAGGAGATGGGAGCAGGAGGGTAAGAAGTTCCAGGTCATCCATTCTCAACTACATATTAGGTTTGTAGTCCTAGGCAGTCTAAGTGACGCATATGAATCTGTTTCTTGAAGAGTGTATTCTTAAAGAGACTCCTACTGGGTTTTCTACATTTCAATGAATGGTTAACATAACCAGTTTCAAAATAGTACAAGACCACACATCCACATGTAGAATGACAGATGGATTTGATGATTCATCTTCCTTTTGCAGATAAAAAGACATGCAGACTGAGAAATTCCCTGCATGTCTAACATTGAACTTTGCAGGGAGTTGAGGGAATTATTGAGAGGAAATAAGAATTTCATATTCTCTACCAAGCAGAGAAAAAGAAACTATTGAGGGTTAGTGAGATAGCTCAAACCTGGGTTGATTCCCAAAATCCTTGCTTTTGTGTTGTTTTTGTTTTTAAAAACCATGTATGGTAGCACTTGATGTAATCACTGTGCTGGGATTGCAGAAGCAGGCAGATTCCTAGGGCTTAGTGGTCAGCCATCCTAGCATACTTGGCAAGGTCCAGGCCAGTGAGAAGCCTTGTCTCAAAATAACAATATGGACAGTGCCTAAGGAGGGACTCAAGGTTGACTTCTGAACGCCACAGTAATGTCCACACTCCAAAGGAAGTATTGAACCATGATACAAGCCACGAAGTCAAAGGCGATGATTGTGTGGCAAAAACCTTTGCCTATAAAAGTACTGATTTTTAATTTCTCAAAAGCATGTCAAACCTTTCACCACTGCTGTAACCTGCCCTCATGTGGCGTCCTCCTAGAACCATTCTTCATCCACTCTTCATCTTCCTGATCCGCTCTTCATCTCTCCTGCCCTCCTCCAGCACAATGAACTGAAAGCAAAATATAGTCATACGACTCTTCCACTTTAAAGGCTGGCCACTGATTTTTGAATAAAAAACAAGACTGTTCTGCACGGGCCACTGATCCTTGCTGATCCCCTCACTCCCAGCCACCAACCTATGCCTCTGCTGCCACCTCCTCCTTCTGTTCCTCCTTATCACCTTCCTCCTAGCCTTCTCTGAGCTTCCCAATTACTAGGCTGCTCCACTGCCCAGCTCCTGATTTCATACCCATTGTTCCTTTCCCTGAAAGCCCTTTCCTTCACTCTGTCCTTGCCCAACTTCTTCAACTCATTTCCCGAAAATAGGCTTTCCTGAATACCACTGAACTACCCCCAACTCTACTGACTCCTAAGCTATGATAAGCACCTCTCATCTTTTCCTTCATAGCAGTTAGGACTGTCACTACCATCCAGAATATTCTCTCTATTCCAAAGAGAAATTGCACATCTCATATCCCTGAAGTCATTGCCCAATCTCTTTCCCTGAACAATTAAGATTTCTTCTCTATCTATGGATTCTCCTAGCCTGGGTATGTCATACAAATTGAAATATCCAAAATGTGCTGGTCCTTCATGGCATATCTTTCACTTAAAAGAACATTTGTATTATGATCTGTATATCAGTAACTTATTAGTTTTATATTTTAATTTCATTTAGTGTGTAGGTTAGAGGGAAAGGCACATGCATGTGCATAGGTATGTAGATATGTGTCTTGTAAGTGTGTGTGCATTTGTCATAGCTCATACATGGCGGTCAGAGGACAAGAATGATTCCCTCTTTCTACCATCAGTTCTGAAAAATCTAACTCAGGTCATCAGGCTTTCCCAGTAAATGTTTTTGCCCACTAAGCCATCTCATCAGCTCCCACTTCTTTTTAGTGTGGAGTGAAATGTCATGCATACCGTATTTGGCTCATCTACCCATGAATTGATAGACACGTTGTTTCTCCTTTGTGGCTACCATGAATGATGCTGCTATTTTAAATGCAAATTTTAAAATCATTTCTTATCTATAACTTTAGGCACTTACCATAGAGATATTCTCCTAGGTCTCTGTCATTTATAATATGCCATGTCAAGCACAGAAAAAGAAATTAAGTTATTTCATATGTTTTGCCTGAACACTATAATGCAAACTATACATTAAAACTTGGATGAGTCTTTTGATTATTTGTGATACACTAATTTGACTTTGTGATTATTAATTAATTAGTTAATTAGTTGACTAATTAATAAGCACTATGTTACTGAGACAAGGGGGATGTTCTATCGGGAACTCACCAAGGCCAGCTGGCCTGGGTCTGAAAAAGCCTGGGTTAAAACCGGTCTTGCTGAACATAGCGGATAATGAGGACTACTGAGACCTCAAGAACAGTGGCAATAGGTTTTTGATCCTACTGCACCTATTGGTTAGTGGGAGCCTAGGCAGTTTAGATGCTCACCTTACTAGACCTGGATGGAGGTGGGTGGTCCTCGGACTTCCCACAGGGTAGGGAACCCTGATTGCTCTTTGGACTGACGAGGGAGGGGGACTTGACTGGGGAAGGGGGAGGGAAAGGGGAAGTGGCTGGGGGGGAAGAGACAGAAATCTTAAATAAATAAATAAATAAATAAATAAATAAATAAATAAGCACTGTATTTTCCAGCACCAAATAGTTTCTCCAATGACATCTAGAACTTTGCATCTAAAATTATATTCCTCCAGGTTTTTAATTTGTATACCTTGGGTTGGTTTTTCTCAGGCTTTTTTGTCAGTGTCTGAAGTCATAGGAATTAAGTCAAACTATTAAAATCTCTGTCTGTTTCTCTCACTCTCTCTCTTTCTGTGTCTTGCTGTGTCCCCTCCCCTCATGTGCGTGTGTGGGGTGCTTTTGTTCGTGCATGTGTGCATGTGTTAGTGTGTTGCTGGGAACAGAAGCTAAAGCCTTGTGAGTGCTGTGCACAAGTTTATCTGTTTTAAAACTCAATTTTTCTCTGGATTATGAGCACATCCCACAAGGAGCCCATTCCTCCTTCACTCCTCTGCTCAGAAACATTTGTAGAACAGTTCCATGAATGACTTACATTCAGTCAATCCCAGAACTGTGAATGTTGAGACAGGAAAATCATGAGTTTAAAGCCAGCTTGAGCTATATATTGTGAGATGAGAGGACAGTAGCGAGAAAAGAGAGGGGAGAAAGAGAATACATATTAAAATACATATTAAATATAGAGAGCCAATATAGTAATTCAATTTTACTGAATTCTTTTATTGAGTCACTATATATTAAGTCCTGAGCTGGGTACAGAGCCTACACAGATCAAAAAAGGAGAGTTCATGGATCAAGTCCCCAAGCTGTGGGAGTGTGGATAAGGTTTGGAGAAGAGTGGAGCCAGAGAAACACAGATAAGGAGTGCTGAGCATAGAAACAGCATGGGGGCAGTCATTGGCTCCAAGCTGTGTGGGAGGCTGTGCTCTGTGAGCTAAAGCTGCCCGTGTTTCAAGGAAAAACTATAGTTCTATGTGAATAGCGTTATTTCAAAATCCACTCAGTTCAGAACACACTGCCACGTTCTTTATGCTTCACAAGTTTCTCATACTTGATAATTAGAAAAGATAAAAATGACAGTCAGAAAGATGGACATAAAATATTAATTTCAAAAGAACAGCCTTTATCTGTTGAACTATCATGTTCACAGGCACGCACATGCACACACACACATACACACAAAGTTTAAAAAATAATGATTGGAGAGATAGCTCAGCAGTTTAGAGAACTTCTTGTTCTACCAGGGGACCCAGTTTTGACTCAAAACCATCTGTAACTACAGTTCTAGGGGATCTGACATCCTCTTGACCTTCACGGGTACCAGACAGGCACATGGTACATACATATAAATGCACGCAAAACACTCATAATACATAAAATAAATCTTAAAAACAAAACAAAAACAAACAAAAAAAGATAAGGAGAGTTCCTAACACCTAGGAGTTCATCATCACTAGAGAGAAAAAGGGGAAAATGTCACCAAATGTATTATAACTACTCTAGTGCACCGTGTACCACCCTCTCTCAGAAGCAGCAGCAAATAATTCAATTCATTCTATCATGACAGAGCATGGAAGGCATCTAGGTGATGACATAGAACAGTGACTTATAAAGCCACACTGAGAATGTGACATCTGAGAGAATTCTGCACTTAGAAAGAAATTACAAAATTATCCAAACTAAAATTTCCAGTTTATTAAACTCTTTATTAAAAAATTAGAGTTTTCCAAAATAAGCTTTTATACTTAATACGCCATGCCACACACTATCATACACCTATTTCCTGGCTAATTAAAGAATGTCATTTGAACTAAAGGTACCAATGAAACATGGTCAGGTACCCTGTACCTTTATAATCCAGTCCCCCGCCTCCTGACGGCAGGGTTACCATCACTGCCAACCCAGATGAATCTTCCATGTAAGCAACTGGAGCTATGTGTCCTCAGCAGAAGTGAATATCTAAAGGCAAGAGCCTTCCTTTGCCTGACCGTTGAAGAACTTAGTTTGATGCTCTGGGAGAATTAACACACCTCTGGCAGGGTAACTCTGAACTAAGTGCCAAGTTACTGAGGGAAATTGACTGCTTATTCATGTGATCTTTGTCCCAGGTAAACTAGCACCCAAACCTTCTCTTCCATGCACTGTGTTGTTCTAGACAAATCACATAGAACACACATATCAAGTGACTGTCCTAGGTGAGAAACTGCTGAATACTGGAACAATAGGAGTGAAAACAGGATACAGTATAGTACCATGGTACAGGGCTTGTCTAGTATAGACAAGGCTCTGAGTTCCATCCCAGCACTAAAGCACATGCACGTGCACACACATGCACACACAAATAAAGGTAAATAATAATATCAATAATAATAATGATAATAAAGTGTCTCAGCCACAGAGGGGGCTTATATCTGGCTTCTTGGCTCATTTTACAGATGGGAAACAGAATCCTAAATTCTCATCTCTTCCTCTGGTCTGATAACACCGCACACCCTTCATTAAGTTGCTTTGAGCCTTTATGGATATTTTTAAAGGCCCAAATAAAGCCTTAGATCTAAGAGGATTTCCTGACTCTTTTATTCATGATCAGCTTTTACTTGCCCTCAATTTCTTATTTCACAAAGTCTGTACCTGATAATTTTCTGTGTTGTAATTTTTCTTTGTATTCTTCCTTTAATAATTGGATTGTTCATCCCAGTACAGCAGTGATACTGTTATTATCAAAGGCAGGAGTCGCCTTTTAAACTTTGCATCTGACATATAGTTTATTCTCAATATGTAAGACTTCCTTGATTGGGGCCCGGGCATAATTGCACGCTCCTGTAATGCCAGCACTCAGGAGACTGAAGTAGAATGATCAATTCACGGGCAGCCTGGGCTATGTATCAAGACACTGTGTCAATGGAAAAAATACAACACTTAGTTGATTGGATGATGGAAAGCAGATCCTCAACAAAGATGCTGAACAATTCTCCCTTTCAAAGGTTAGTTTGGTACTAATCCAGGCTTCAATTCTCAACTAGATGAATTTGAACAATGAAATTCCATGAGCAAAATATAAAACTGGGAGAAGCTACATTATAAATATTTACATTCCGTCTCATTGAAAATTAGGTCCATTACAGTGGCAGGAAGGATGATTTGTTGCATGAGAAAACAGCTTCTTATGTGATATGCCAACCTCAAAAGCACTCCCAGAACCTCCTGATTTTTTAATTTTATAAACTTCCTTGCTTAAAAACATTACAAATAAATCAAAGCATCACACACACCAAAATTAACCAGACCTAAATTCAACACAACTCAACACAGTTAGAGCAGGCATTTGGAGCGGAAACCGTCGAGTTTCACATTAAATTTTACACTTTCAGTGTCAAATATATTTTATGCACTTATCTACCACCAAAAACAAAACAAAAAATCCACGACATAATTAGAACTAGAAAAGCAATGACTTTTGTATCCTAGTTCATAACCCGTGTCCATTATACATATTCAAAACATCCTTGATGGAACTGATTAAGCCATCATCCTAAACTTAAACCCTTCAAGGTTTTAAAATTGAAAAGAATTTATTTTCTTACTGCCTTAAATGTTTTTTTCCCTCTATATATTGCTCCTGTTCTTGAACTTCAATGCCTCCTACTGAAAGCTTGTTTAACAGAGAAGGGCATTGAGCAAGGAAAGAGACAGCGGTCCTCTGTGGCATTATAATGCGTGAGAGAACATGAGTGCTGGCAATGCGAAAAAGCTCAGCTTTTGTAGCTTATTCTCTCTGTGACAGAGGACCATAAAGACTTCTTTCTTTCCTTCTTCTGCCTACTTGAAGGGTTGAGACTCAATGAAATCCTTACCACTTTTCTACCCCCTCGTCCCTCCCAGCCGGAAAGAACGGGATGAATAACACTCAACTAAAGGCTGTAAATAGGAAGACAACTGTAAGAACACGGTTTTTCCCCTCTTTACTGGGGAAGACAAGTCCTCTAGCCTGTTCTGGCATTTAGAGGGAAGTCTGGAGCAAACATTTTGGTTTGTAATGCTTCTATATTTTTTTCCTCTGGCTTACAGCAGAATTTTTCCCCTCAGTTCGTCAGTGAAATCTCTCCCCCAGTATGCTAGGTTCTTCTAAAAAGAAGAAAGAAAACTAAAGCTCCCATTAACTCTACCTACCTATGTGGGCATAGGCTTCTTGAATTTTGATAACCCCTGTTGTGGCCCATTAGTCAGTCAGAACCAGGTATGGTGTAGGAAGGCATCTGACCGAGAACTCTCTCACTGAACAGTTTTTAGTTTTGTTTTGTGGTGAGAGGGGTGGACCCCAGGGCCTGGTATATACTAGGTACTTAATCACTCTATCATTGAACTAAAGCCACAGTCCTTGGTTCCTGAGGCAGGGTCTCCCTATATGGCCTTCATTTAAATTTTTTCCTGATTTCAATTCCCTACAGGTGTGTGCTATGGTGCCCAACATTATATTTTGTGATGCTGAGGATTGAAGCCAAGACCTTGTGTATACTAAATAAGTACTCTTACCTTGAGCTACATCCAAGCGAAAAGAGAAGATTTCACCAAAGATATCCAAAGAATTAATAAGAAAGAAAAGTGTCCTATTGGTAGAATCAAAATATGTATCTAAAGTCCTGAAGGATTCTTCTCATTTACTACTATAGTTTCTATATGTGGCACAGAGCCCAAATACACTGTAACTTCATAAAAATATGGATTGGCCAAATGACTAAATAGAAATATCAACGGTTCCCATATATTCAGTATTTAGCTCAGTACTTACATGTTGAGACTACATAATAAGTGCATGTTAAGTAAATGAGGGATTAACAGTAGTAGGCAGTATTATTAATTGAGCACTCATTGATCAATTATCCCATGTAATCTCTCAAAATTAAACATAGAAATGTGAATCTCCATTTTATAGATGAAGAACTAATATCCAAAAAACATAACTAATGGTCCCCAAAGTCAATATGCCTAACAAGTAATGGCTATCAACTATTTTCCAAATTGTTCTTATCAGACGTGCAATTAGTTACACCCTTCTCCACCAGCAGGTACAAGTTTGACAGCCCAGACTTGTTGGGAGTAAACTGGTGTTGAGAGTACTCTGAGGAACTGGCAGGCTCATGACCACAGCTGTCTATAACAACCATCACCACTGGAAACAGGGTTCTGCAAAATCAGTGGTCCAAACTTAGAAACAAGAAATCATCTAGAAACCTAAATGATCATGGGGTCGTAGGCTGACACCCTCAAGTTCCTCTCTCATGGACACATTCAGCATTTTCGAGGCCTTCAAGCAATGTTTCCCCCTTTTTGACTTTCCGCTTAGAGATAAATGTCTTCTTACTTTAGCAAATTATACGGTAATGAATAGGCACATAGTTTCAGCCTAACTGGTGGTGGACAATCAACATATTGCAAACAAAACGGCCTGGAAAACGTCAGTGCAGGTGTGACACATGTCTGGAATCCTCTAGCACTTGAGAAGCTGAGTTCCAGACCAGTCTGAGTTATTTAGTGAGAACCACCACACACGCCCAAAAGACAGGCAAAAGCAAGAAAACTGTCCTCTTAAACTCTTTTGTCTGCTAATCACTATGATAAATACCTGTAATCTCAGCACTGGAAAGCAGAGGCTGGGGTTTTAAGAGTTCAAAGTCATCATCAACTACATAGCAAGTTTGATGACAGCAGAGTATGCATGGGACACTCAAACAAGTAAAAACACACACAAATAGAAATTCCTGGTCTGTGTTTGGGTTTTCCTAATCCGAAATGTTTTCTATCTCACACTAATAAAGAAAGGAAGTTTACTTTCATTTTTTTTCTAGTGTATTTTAACAAAACTAGATTCCAAATTGCTCTTTACTGTTTCACTTGATCCTTTTTAGGCAGGACAGGTCTAAGTTTGCCTCATGTATTGGCTAGATCCTTATTTATGTCATTCTTATCTACACTATAATCCTATTCACCGTGGAAGTAGTAGATAAAGATGGGAAAGAAATAAGCATAAAACTCAAAGTCAGAATGTTAAGCGTGTGAATGGACAGTGGAGGTACTGGGCCTCTGTTGTCTGCGAAGTGAATGGAGCAGCCCTCCAGGGCTTCTCTTGGTATGACACTATAAAGATACTGTAAAGTCAAAAGTAAAGATTAAGGAAAAAAGATGGATCTGGTAAATAGCTACAAAAATAAAGCGGTATCAAAATACTTGACAAAAATGTTATTCGAATTAAAATGTATAAAGATTAAAGGAACCAAGTGTGTTGGCATATATTTGCAATCCCAGTACTCCCATGCTCAAGAATAGAAATGCCTTGTTATGTTTACTGTGGGTCAGGTACTGGATTTTGTATATGCAACTCAGAAAGCTGATTTTCATTTCGCCCATGGTGTATCTGTGTCTCTTGGAGGACCTACATAAGCCAAGGTACTGATACGTGAAATCAGAATATCTACTTCTTTAAAACTTGTGTGGGGGGAAATCGGGAGATGAAATCCAGAGTAAATGTGTATTAGTGATGTAAGCATGGCCATGTCATGGACTCCGGCACCTCAAACCCATAGAAATAGAAAAACCTTCCCAAGCCCAGGATTAGACAAATAGCAAAACCTTCCCCTGGTCTAAATACAGATGTTTATAAATGGTTGACCTTTAGCTAAAATCAGTGTATGCAGAAACTGTCAGTCAAAGCTTTCCCCTCTGACATACTTTAACCTGAGACTGCCTTCCTATAGAGACCTCCTACTGAGATTTGCTAGCCCATCCCCTCCTCCTTCATACTGTATGTAATAAATGGGCTGAGTGTCCAGTCCGCTACTAGTGCAGCTCAATTAGAGCACACAGCCCACACCCAGTCCCAGATTTCTATACACATGTCTGTCATTTTCTTATTCCTCCATCACCCCAGTCAGGTCAGTCCCAGAGTCATGCAGGCTGAAGTGTGTGTGTGTGTCTGTGTGTGTGTGTGCGTGTGCACTCACATGTGAGCCACCATTTTAGCTGGGTTGGCTGGCCATGGAGCTCCCTCGATCTGCCTGTCTTTTATCCCCCCCCCCGAAACACTGGGGGTACAGATGTAATTCATATTCAAGTCTTCATGCTTTCACAGCAAGAGTTCTTACCCTCTGAGCAATCTCCCAGCCCTAGAATATCTGTTGTTTTTTTTTTTTTTTTAATTCAAAGTGGGGTATGTGACTGCTTGGAATGAAAAATCAGCATTCTGAGTTGCATACAGAAAATCCAGTACCTGACCCACAGTAAATACAGCAAAGCATTTCTACTCTGTGAGCCTGAGACTGCCGGGATGACAAATATCTGTCAACAATCTTGGTCCCTTTGATCTTTATAGTTTTTTTAATTTGAATAATATTTTGTGAAGTGAGTATTTCAATACAGCTTTATTTATATATTTACCAGCTATAGCTTTCTCCCTAACCTTTACTTTCCACATTATAGTATACTTGTTACAGTGTCTTAGCAAGAGAAGCACTGGAGTGCTGGTCCATAGCCATGAGAAGCCTAATTATTTGTCTCAAACTGGGTCTCCTGTATCCGTGGTTGGCTTTGAACTTGCTATGTAGCCAGAGATGGCCTTGAACTCTTGATCCTTCTGCCTCTACTGGGATTACAGGCATCTTTTACAGTTCCTGATTGAAAAGCCTAATTACAACTAGAAAGAAATACTGATGTGCATAGAATCCAAAGCTCTCTGCTAAAATATATTTACAAGAATATGATTACTATGATGGCAAAGTGTTTTATCTGATTTTCCCACTGCTATAAATACAAGGACTACAACACATGCTACAAAACAAAACAAAAACCAACTTAAATACACTGGTCTCAAGATCCAGTTACTGGAGGGCTTGTTTATTTTTGTTTGTGGTGCTGGATACTGACACTCTAGGGCTTCATAAGGCAATGGGCCCTATCACTGACCTATAACCCTGAACCCCAAACTACTAGATTTTTTGCATCAGAGCATTTTTGTTATGGAGCAGTGTCATTTTGGCCTCTGACGTCCTATTTCTGTGCATCTAGGACTGAGCCTAGCAAACACATTTAGCTGTCTACCTCGGAGCTATTCTAATTATTTTGCAACGTTCCTAACCTCAAAGTATCTTAATTGTTCTTGGCCACTGTAGTGTGATGGGTATCAATATGACACAATCTAGAATCAGCAGGGAAGAATTACAATGAGGACTGTCTAGATGAGGTTGGCCTATGGACAAGTCTCTGAGGGATTATCTTGATTATGTTAGTTGGTGGGGGAAAGCCCAGTCCACTGTGGGCAGCGTCATTCCTTGGGACTGGGTGCTGAACTTTATAAGAGAGAAGAAAGTGAGCTGAATAGTAAAGCATTCGTGCATTGATTGCTTTTTCTCTGCTCTCGATTGTGGATGTGTTGAAACTATCTGTTTTAAGTTCCTGCTATCTTGACTTCCCTGCCACGATGGTCAATTAACCTGGGACTGTCAACAATAAGTCCTTTCTCCTCTAAGTTGCTTTTTGTTAGGATATTTTATCACAGCAATAGAAATGGAACCAGATACCTCACAGCCCCTTTATCATTACCAGATATTCATTTTCCCTGTCTCCCTTGCAGCCATGTACAGCCATGTGATCTGGTACTATCCAGTGTCACATAAAGAGGGGATTCGAGGCATTTCCAGACAGATATTACTCCCCAGGCTTGAAACGAGAGATCTTTGATCTAAGGGTACAGTAATCCAGCATGTGCTCAGCATGTGTGTGCGCTTGTCTGCTGCTGTCACAGGACAACTGAAAATGAGGAAGGCTTATTTTCCTTGTGGTTTTAGAGGTTTTGCCCATCGTGACATACAGGACATGGTGTAATGGATGTGCTTAATTCAAGACAGTCATGAAGGAGATCACAGCAGCAACAGTAAGGGGCCAGGGCAGAGTATAGACAGCACCAGAAGACATGTCCCAGAGGCCTATTTCTTCCAATCAGGCCTCGTCTTCCACAACTCCACCACTTCATAATATCCCATTCAAATTTTTAATCTATGAGTAGATTAAATGGTTCATTTGGTCAAAGCCTTCATGGTCTTATAATCTCTGGAAATACTTTCATAGACACATCTTAAGGTGTGCTAATCTCCAAGGATTCCTGCAATCTGATGAGGTTGATAATCAGTATTAACTAGCACAGGGCTGAGAATATAGCTCAGGTTTAAAATACTTGAATCCGCAACACTGAAAAATTTTCCCAGTTCCTATATCTTGGTATGATGTGGTGGTACATGCCAGTAATTCTAGCACATGGGAAGCTGAGGCAGGAGGATCAAAGTTTCCAAGACTCCCTAGGCTACACAGTGAAATATTGTTTCAAAAAATTAAAATGGCACAATATCTAATATCTTTTATGTTAATTTAAAAATAATTTTAAAGGGGCTGGAGAGATGGCTCAGAGGTTAAGAGCATTGCCTGCTCTTCCAAAGGTCCTGAGTTCAATTCCCAGCAACCACATGGTGGCTCACAACCATCTGTAATGGGGTCTGATGCCCTCTTCTGGCCTGCAGGCATACACACAGACAGAATATTGTATACATAATAAATTAATAAATATTAAAAAATGATGTTTTTAAAAAATAATAATTTTAAAATGCTAAACAAAAATTAATAATAATAATGACTTTTCATAGCATGCTTAACAGAAGATGAGTCCTGTAACTGGCAACTTTGCGGTTCTTAATTAGGTTCAGAGAAAAACCTATTTATGACTTAAGTTATGGTAATTAAAGTATTATAATCTAACATACCTTCTCTCCTAAGATATGTGAATTCATTCAGTTTATATTTACATATTAACTGGCTTGGGATCCATTTTGAACATCCCTGCTTGACTGTTGGTTTTAAGTTTCACTTTCGGGCAGTGTTCTAATGTTACTCAGTTCCAGTTCCATTACAAAACCCACACAATCCCCCAAATTGTAACAGCACAAGGACTCCCTTCCTCTGATCGGTCACTAATTGCAAATCTTTCCACATTATACAAAATTGTAGGCAGTTCTAAATACAAATTGCCTCTTTTAGAAGCCGATAAACAGAACTGATTTGATTTACTAGTTTGAGTCATCAGAAGTAGCTGATTTTAGCATTAGCAAAATTGATACACTGTCTTGGGCAAATGCTTGTTTACTTGTTATTCATCTCATTCTAGTTACCTCAGAATTACATGCTGATTTAGGATTTTCTTTTGGTCATTTTCTTACCAGTAACAACAGTAATCCTTCATTTCTGTTTGTCCCATCTGTTTCTTTTCCCTCTTAGAATGTTTGTGTGGGTGTGGGTGTCAAGGATGACCCCAGCTAAGAACCTAAGCAATAGAGGAGAGGGTGTCCGAACTGACCTTGCCCTGTAGTCAGATTGATGACTATCTTAAATATCACCATAGAACCTTCATCTAGCAACTGATGGAAACAGAGGCAAAGACTCATAGCAGAGCACTGGGCTGAGCTCCCAAAGTCCAGTTGAAGAGTGGGAGGAGTGAGAATATGAGCAAAGAGGTCAAGACCATGGTGGGGACACCCACTGAAACAGTCTACCTGAGCTAATGGGAGCTCACCAACTCCTGCCAGACAGGGAAAGAAACAGCATAGATCCAAACTAGTCCCTCTGAATGTGGGTGACAGTTGTATGACTGGGGCAGACTGCAGGGCCACTAGGAGTGCCACATCACAATTTATTCCTACTGTTTGTACTGGGCTTTCTGAATGGGTACCTTGCTCAGCCTAGATATAGTAGGGAGGGCCTTGGACCTTCCTCAAGCAATGTGTCTTACCCTCTCTGAGGAGTAGATGGGGTAGGGTGGGGGGATAGGTGGAGGTAATGGGAGGAGGGGAGTGAGTGGGAACTGGGATTGGTATGTAAAATGAAAAAAGATAGTTTGTTTTCTTTTTTTAAAAAAAGAATGTGTGGTGTGCAAACATGTGTCATGTATGTGGAAATCAGGGGACAAATTTCAGTAGTCAACTCTCTGCTTCCACCAAATACCAGTGATCAAACTCAGGTGATCAGTCTTGTTAGCAAGCACCTTTACTCTATGAGCCATCACACCAGCCCCAGGATAGGATACAGAGAGCAAAATGGAAGTGGACTTATGAGATTCCCTATAATGAAGCTCCACCTCTAGCTACTCTTTGAGATTCTTGGCCATGCTGGTTTATCATCAATGAACTTGGAAATATGAACTGTGTTACATTAATATGTACTAACAAAAGTAAATGAAGGGCTTGGAAAGATGGCTCAACAGTTGAGAGCATTTGCTCCTCTTCCAAGGAATCAGAGTTTGATTCCAGCACCCATGTCAGGCTGCTCTTCTGTAACTCTAGTTCCAGGGGCTCTGGCACTTCTGGCTCCTCAGGCATCTGTATTCACTCTCTCATTCTCTCTCTCTCTCTCTCTCTCTCTCTCTCTCTCTCTCTCTCTCTCACACACACACACACACACACACACACACGCGCGTGCGCTCACCTACACATAATTAAAAATATTTTTGATTACTGAAGCACTGTTGAGAACTCTTTAAGAACTTTTCGGTTTTAACCACAGAGAGAATCAGAGAGTAGGTTTGAAGGAAAGTTTGGGAAATTATTCTTTATGCTATCCTGCTCATATTCTAACATTAGAACCTCATTACTCCTACCCCAAGCTAAAATTTGGTAGACCTGAAAAAAATCAGTAAGAGAGAAAAAGAAAAAAAGTTGAATGAATTAATATATCCCACATCGTGAATTTTTAAATATATTCTCCTACCATGTCCTTTTCGCTGTTGTTGGTTGAGACAGGGTCTCACAAATAACCCTTAAAGGAAACAGTTAGATGAATTAGTATATTCCATATCATGGGCTTTTAAATATATTTTCCTACTTTGTCCTTTGTGTGTGTGCTTTGTTTATTTGTTTGTTGAGACAGGCTCTCCCACATAACTCTTACTGGCCTGGAACTATTTTTATACAGCTCAGGTTGGATTCAAATTCACCATCCTACTACTTCTGTGTCCCGAGTGTTGTAATTATGGACAGGAGTGTACCAACATACTCAGACACCTTTGTATTTTTCTCTAAACTTTCTTTAAAATTATTTCCAAGTGTGACTTACAGTTGAAGGTTGATTACATTATAGATGAGATTTGATTCTAAAGTGCGACAGGACTGTAAATAATTTATCCTCAGTAATATGTTCTTGATTGGACCTTGTTCACATGATGTCTGGCCAGGCAGATAAAATGCTCCAAGAAAAGAGCAGTTGCACTGATTATGTGACCTCTGTGATAATTCCCAAGTATACATCCTTTAAGACAGACTCATTGATTGGTTGGCAGACATCAAAATAAGAATAATTGCATGTTTATTATTCCTGAAGAAGTTCAATGTCACAAAAGGGCAATAATTATGACAATGAAGACAGAAAACAAGAAATAGTGATGGAATGTTATGGCATGAGAGCACAAGGAGAGACAGTTTGTATAGATGAAGAGGACCAGCAAGGAATATGCCAAAGCAGTGAAAGAGAAATAACAACCAAGTATAATAATATTCGTGTATGAAAATGTCTCATGGAAACCTATTATGCTGCATGCTAATTTAAAAAACTTTTTAAAACAAAACAATGATCCTGTCTAAGGCCAGGATAAAAACAGGTTGAGGAATAAACTCCTAAACCAGTTGTACCATTCACAACTATTTTTCCTAATACAAAAATAGATGTCATCCTTATGTCATCAGGTAGCAAGGAAGGAACAGACAATTAGAGGATGCCCACTTTATTCTAAACACTTTTAGGCTTGAAATCATTTAATGTTCATAACCAGGGGAAAGAGGAAAGTATAACTGTGAGCTTTATGATATATATATGCACATATATATACACACACATATATCTTAGAGCTCACAATTATACTTTGCTCTTCATATATATAATGAGATTAAATAATACTATATATAGTTCATTAAATAATAATATATAATGAATTATAATTATATATATATATAAAATGAAATTCAGGAACATTGTCCAAAATCATAATCACTGGCAGCACTTAAGATTTGCATCTAATTTTGTCTGACCTCAAAACTCCCTGCTCCTTCAGCCACTGCACATTTAGGTCCATTCTTCAAAACCTACTTTCTGAGTCCATGTTGGCATGTTCTCAGTCAAACAGAACATCCTACACCATTAGCCTTCCTTTTTGTTTAAATAGAAAAAGGAAAAATAGTGTAGGAGGTTCTTCTGTCTATGTGTTGCTTTCATTGGTTAAATAAAGAGACTGCCTTGGCCTTTTGATAGGGTAGAAAATTATGTGGGCGGAGTAGACAGAACAGGATTCTAGGAAGAAGGCAGGGAGAGAGAGCCACCATGGAGCCAGCCTCCAGGTCACACATTCTGAATCTCTCCCGGTAATCCACAGACACGTGGTGATACACAGATTTAATAGAAATGGGTTAATCAAGATGTGAGAGTTAGCCAATAAGAGGCTAGAGCTAATAGGCCAGGAAATAATTTAATTAATACAATTTCCATGTGGTTATTTCAGGAGATAAGCAAGCCAGGCAGCCAGGACACAGCCTGCTGATTCCTCATACAACACCCATACATCCATTGGATGAAGAATGTGTATGTGCATTCTATCATAAATTAAGGGCTGTGAGCATGTCTATAGTGTCAGTACAGTGCTCTCCTTAGAAAGAATGATGGTTCTGTGATACCTAAACTCACCAACAAGATCACCCTTCAGTTAGAAGCCCTGTGTCCTCCAGAATTCTCCTTGTATAAAATGATGTAGACAGGGGCAGCTTCTGTGGTAGCACATACCTTTAATTCCAGCATTTGGGAGGCAGAGGCAGGCAGATTTCTCTGAGTTTGAGGCCAGCCTGGTCTACAAGAGCTAGTTTCAGGACAGTCAAAGACATACAGAGAAACCCTGTCTTAAAAAAAAAATTAAAAAAAAGAAATAGTTTTTAAAAGCCACATAGAGATGAAAATACACAGAGAGTCTAGATACTATATATTATTACATTGTCTTTGAATTGTTTGACTGCTGAGGAAGGAGAAAAAGCTGCTAAAAGACATTTGATTATAAATGCTACAGGATTAATCCAACATATATATTTTGAAAATGCCTTTGTAGTAAAAGGGGAGCGGCAGGTCAATTCCTGCCACCTGGCTCCCAGCCACCAGCCAGCTTTACCCAAAATAATTACATGGAAACTATATTCATTTAAACATTGCCTGGCCCATTAGCTCTAGCCTCTTACTGGTTAACTCTCACATCTTGATTAACCCATTTCTATTAATGTGTATCGCCACTTGATTATAGCTTACCAGCATGAGTCTAACCACCATCCATCTTGGGTAGGAGAAGCATGGAGTCTGCCTGACTCTGCTTTCTTTTCCCCAGCCTCCTGTTCTGTCTTCCCTGCCTACCTATGTTCTGACCTATCAGGCCAAGCAGTTTTCTTTATTAATTAACCAATGAAAGCAACAGATAAATAGAAGATCCTCCTACATCATGCCATGACTTCAAAATTTAAGTCAAATATATGTTACTTTGGAGAAGAGGTTTTGCTTATGTTTCCACAGGAAATGAGAAGCTATGGATTCATTTTGGGTTAAGATAAGGTTTGATCAAGGAAGACCCCCTGAAAAATCTCCAATGGAAACAGATGGCCCAGATGACCTAACATTTCAGAGCACCTTTGTTGCAGTTTTCTCTGAGTTCTACATCCAGAACAGCCTTAAGACTTCTGGTTGAGATGATCTAGGCTCACAGAATACTCCAGTCAGGACTTTACTATAAACCTAAATGTTCTTTAGGTCCCTATAAGATTATCAACACCCCCAATCAGCAAGAAGTAGCCTAGAAAACTATGCTCACATTGCTAAAAAATTGATTATGGATGTTTGTCTTTGTTTAGAGTGTTGGTTACAAATTGTTATTGATAGTCAGGAAATAGGCTAAACAAAGAAGATTAGATTCAGAGTTCTTGTTCTGAAAAGAAAAAAAAAGGAAATTCTGTGGGATAATGCTCTTGTAGCCTGTAAAGATTTGTCACTTATACTGGCTCAAGGTCCAGTAGCCAGGCAGGAAGGTATAAGTGGGCCAACCAGACTAGGAGAATTCTGGGGAGAGGAAAGGCTCAGTCTACAGTAGTCACCCAGACACATGAGGAAGCAAGATGAAAATGCTGCACTGAGAAAAGGTACCAAGCCACAAGGCTAAACATAGATAAGAATGATGGGTTAATTTAAGTTGTAAGATCTAATTAATAATAAGCCTGAGCCAACAGGCAAACCAGTTTATATTAATATAAGCCTTTGTGTGTTTCTTCAGGACTGAATGGCTGCAGGAGCAGGTGGGACAGAAACTTCTGTCTACAAGTTTCCTTCAGTCTCTTCAAGTAGCAGGGACCTACTGGTATTGTCTGTTTACTCAGCCTGGGCTATAGGCATTAATGATTCATAATGTAAAATTCTACTAAACAGTTTCATTTGAGGGGGCAGTATGAAGTAAGTAATCCAGAGGAAGAAGGCTTAGGAAGATGAAGGTGTGGAGACTGTCAACTATATTCCTGTTGTAATTTTTTTAAATGTGCATATGTGGGACATAGTGGAATATGATATCAGCTCTGGGGAGGCTGAGGCAGGGGTCTCAAGTTAAAGGCCAGCCTGAGCATTATCTTTGCACCCCATCTCAAAAAAAACTAGAAAAACTAAGAACCATACAGAGCTGAGATTTGGTTTTGTGGTACACATGAGTTCATACTTCAATCTCCCAGCACCACAAATAATCACAAGGAAATGAGACACATACTAGTGAAACTTAATTTGTGAGATATGGATCAAACATGTTGATTGTTTGGCTTTCATCTTAACTCTAGCTCAATATATTATTTGATACAGTATCTCTTTTTATGCTTATCATATTTTACAAGGAGATATATGAGGGCTGCAATTGCACTTGAGTGTAACTAAAGGTCAACTAAATAAAAATCAGGAGACTAACTGTATTTCTGACTTTGCTATTGTCTAACTGTTTGGCCACATGGTATGGGAAGTCCTTCTGTATATATGTTACTTTTATTGGTTAATGAATAAATCTCTTTCAGCCAGTAGCTTAGCAGAATAGAGCAAGGCAGGAATTCCAAGCAGATAGAGGAGGAAAGAAGGTGAAGTCAGGGGGACTCCATGTAGCCACAGCCAGAGACAGACATGCCAGAACCTTGCTGGTAAGCCACAGGCACATGGCAATACACATTAGTAGAAATGGGTTAATTTAAGATGTAAGAGGTAGCTAGAAAGATGCTTAAGCTATTGGCCAACTAGTATTGCAAATAATATAGTTTCTGAGTGATTATTTCAGGTCTGGGCATCCAGAAACAAACAGGCAGCCTCCCCCAAACAACCACATACTAGTAGTTTCCCATCTTTGGGCTTTAGTTTTCCTTTAGGAATTGATGAGAAATTTAGATAAGATAATCAATCATGAACCCTTTATGTTTCTGTGATGATAGAAATCTCCACAACAGACATTGGAGGCACTGGAAGGAACAAAACAGATATGATGTTGATCTGATTTTCATAACCATCTCTTCATTGATTGCTAGGATTGAATGGGGGAAAACCCCTTATGCTTCTAAATAATATTCATGTAGATACTCTTATTTAGATTGACAATTCACTTCCTAGTTTTTCTGAAGCTGCCTAATAGAAATATATGCTCTCTTTCTTTATATATCATCAAATATTTTTTCTATAAAGCGATCATTCTGAAATCTTAAATGATGCCACACAGAGATCTTGATAAAAGAACATCTAGGAAACTCAGAATTGAGACAGCTTTACACAGAGGCATAGATGACCTCATGTGGGAAATGACCACAGCAAAATTCACAAATGTCTTTATGTATGTCTGTCAAAATTTATCAGTGCATAAGATATCAAACATAGTTTGAAGGTTTATAATAAACAAACTTAAGGCTTCTATACAGAGCATTTATTTTTATATGCTTCTATTTAATAGCATATGCCATATGTTTACATACATGCTGGTATTTTACTCCAAAAATTATAGTTATCATTTCAAATTAGTGACCTTTTAATTTAAATTAATATATAATTAATATATATTTTATTTCCATTATAGGACATTTAGTGTATTTCTAATGGCTCATTTTAAGAAACATATACATAAAATCTTTCTTTTTTCTTCCATATTTGGGATGGTATCCAGAACTTCACAAATAGTAGGCAAGTGAGCTGTATCCTCAACATAAATTGGAAATTTAAAAAATATATCATATTAGTGTTATAGAACTACAGGTTTGATTGAACAGTTGAAAAAACGGGGTATCAACATTAGACTTTTAAAACTAATTCATAACTGTAAGAAAACATTTGATTTTTAAAAATATGATCAATATGAGTGAATAATTATGTATGGGACAATACTAGAGACTAGTGTATGAGTTAGAAAGACAATTTTTCATCAATGATTGCTTATAATTTTACCTTTAGAAACCTGGAAGAGGGCCAACAAGATGAATTAATGGGTAAAAGCACTTGCTACATAAGCTTGAGGACCTGAGCTCAACTCCCAGGACCCACATGGTAGAAAGAGACAACTGACACCCAAAAATTGTCTTCTAAGCTCCACATATGTGCCATAGCATGCCCATACACATGCACATGGGGGGGGAGTGAGAGAAAAAAAAGACAACAACAACAATAAATAAATAAATAAATAAAACATTCTTTTAAAAACATAGGAAGAATCATCTTTTAATTTTTTTCTTTTTGCTTTTGTGGTAGTAGATCTGACCCCAGGGGCATGCCCACACTAGGCCCATGCCCTAACACTAAACTATACCTGCATTCCTCTTTATATTTCCTTTGGAGACAGGATATCCCTAAATTATCCAGACAGGCCTTGAACATGTGATTCTCTTGCCGCATTCTTCTGAGTGGCTGCTTCGAAGATGTGTGCCACCACAGTCAGAAACCTGCTCTGTTGAATTTCAAGCATCCTGATAACTTGTGTCATTTCACAGCTTCTTTTTTTATTATGCAGTTTCACGGCTTCTTTAATATTAACTTGAATTACTGAAATAAGTAAACTATCAGCTTCAAAAGAAAATGGTCTGAGGTGGTTATCATTGGCAAACTTGAGAAGTTCCCCATGGAAATCTGCTTTCTGACATGAGTTCCCATGGGAATTTTCATATTCATGTAGTATTGGTTCTATCCTAGACTCACAACCATCTTATCTACACATTCACGTCCAACAATATTCCAAGATTATGGACAGTATGTATTAGTTACTTACATCACTGCTGCAACAACATACCTGACAAAAGCAAGTTAAGGATCAAAGGAAGGGTTTATTTGGGTTCAGAGTTTGGAGGTCCAGTCCATCATATTGAAAGTGGTCTCGCAGGAGGTTGAGTCAGTGAATCACGCTGTGGGGAAGAAGAGTACCATGGATGTTCATGGTCAGCCAGCTTTCTCCAATTCTTGCATTGAGGACTCAAGTCCACAGAATTGTCCTGCCTACATTTGGAGTGGGGTATCCTCACTTCAGTTAGCATAAACAAGGCTTTCCCGGTAGCTTATCTCTTAAAAGAGTCTAGATGCTGTCAAGTTAACAGTTAACACTGAGCATCATAGAGCTGATACACGAGTTGCAAAATTGTCTACTACCTTAAAGGAAAATTAGTTGTGGAGATGCTCAGCAACTTGGAGCTCCATTCAACCTTGCCCAAAGGCACAGCAATTTCTCCCATGATGTCTTGTGCTGGCAGCATAGGCTGGGCCCATCCCAGTGAGGGCAGTTCTAAGACTAGTGGAAGGGTATAAGAATTAACTGTCAACAGGCTGGGCATATCACAGACTGGAAGGCACCAAAAACATGTGACAGTGAGTCCCTCATACCACTGAATTCCATATTTTCTAATTTTTTAGAATTTACATGAGAAAGCTAGACAAGTATAAAAAGGTGACAATTTATTGACATTGAGATTAAGCGAAAAAGTAAGGCAAAGTGGAACAAGCCTGTAGTCCTGGTAATTGGAAGATGGGCTGCTACAATTTGAAGTCAGCCTGGCAAAACAGCAAGATTTTTGTATCAAAAAATCAAGAAGAAGGTGAGCTCTACCACCCTCAACCAGTACCCAAAATTCCCACATTCTCCTCCAGGGTCTAGCTTGGAGAGTACCCCGACCTCCTCATCCATGGTTTTTCTGTAACCCACTAGTCTGAGCCTGGGTCCCACAATCAGTTGACCAGCCTAGTTTGGCCTCCCCTGCCTGCACTACAAAGGAGTTCTAGGCTTGAGCCAGGGTCCACCCACCTATCCTCAAACTCACAAAGCTCTTTTATGACATATATAGTCTTTCCATCCAGCTATATATACTCTCACACTCCCGGTTTGGAACAGAAAGTACATCCTGTCCACCAGCCCAGTCCCTCTGTCCACCTGACTTCATACCACCCAAGTTGTTTCCAATCTCTAGACTCAACCCACATCTGACAGATTCTCTTCTTCCACAACCTGCTCCATTCACAACAAACTCAGAACTAACAAAAAAGTCCACATGCCTATAAATCATTACAAGAATACCAACAATATTAAAGTTCAAGCCAGTATCCTCTGTCCATCACGTATAAGTTCTGTAAAATATTTGCCAATGTGAATTACCTAGATGAACTCTAGACACAGAATTTAAATGAACAACCACCAATTTCATCACAGATTTAAAGAATATATAAAGAAACAGGTCAACAAAACCAAGGATAAAGGGCTTAAGGAGAGCTAGCCAAGAAAACACAAACAGAAGGCTAGTGGAAAAGATGAAGGCAATCCAAGACTTGGGAACAGAATTTAATTAAAAGATAGAAATATTGAAGAGGACTCAAGCTGGAATGAAATTGGAATTGAAAAACCCAATAACTTATTTAGAAAACTCAAAGGAAAGCCTCACAAATAGAAAAAAAATCAAGCAGGAAACAGAATATTGGGATTCAAAAGTAAAGTAGAAAATTTTAGACCAAATAAGTAAGGACTATAAAAAAATTAAAAACATAAGGAAAGGAACACACAGGAGATGTGGGACAACAGGAGAAGACCAAACCCCCTAATGATAGGCACAGATGAGAGAGAAGAATCCCAAGTCAATGGCACAGACCAGATCATCAACAAGATCATTATCTTAGTCACTGTTCTATTGCTGTGAAGAAACACCATGACCAAGGCATGCATACAAGTAACATATAGACAATACATGCCTCTCTGTGTGTGCACTGAATAGCGCTTAATGTAAAAATAGGCCATAAATTTGAAAATGAACAATGAAGGGTATATAGGAGGGTTTGGAGGGAAGAAAAGGAAGGGATAAATATAAAAATACAATAAATTAATAAAACCATATTTGTAAGATGACAAGCAACAAATGTCCCTCATGACAAGCACTATGAAGTTCTATTTGCTGGCTATGTGTGTAGTTCAGAAACACTTCTATAGCAGGTAAGAAGACAGGATTTGATCTTGGTACTACAAATGAATGAATGAATGATGAATGAATGAATGAATGAATGAATGAATGAATGAAATATGCTGCACACACATATTTCTTCTTTGGATGCAACATCTATCTACAACAAATTTTTGAAGGATACCTTTAATGTGTTCCAATGTTGCCGGTTTTAAGGTCATGGGCCCCCTTTAATCTTCTTGCCTGCTTCTAACTCTATCATCCTTGCATGAGAAATGACTCACCCCCAAGTACTCTACTTCCAGAATGAGTTCTCAGGCAATAACCTTTGTTGTAGCCAGCAAACTCTGCCAAATACCATGTACACCAGGCCAAAAACTTAAGGCTTCTCCTTGTTTCTTAGACAAAATTGAGGCTGTTTGGGTGGAGTTTACTCTCTTGCATTTGCCTCTTTGAAGTATCCTCTATTTTCTTGAATTCTCTCTTAACACTTAATTGCCAGTTTGCAAACGGTACAAAGACTGGTAAGCTGGATCCTGAACTTTGAAATCTGTTACATGTACCCAGAGGCCATAGGGAAAAGTGGGGGTGTCTTTCACTTTGAGTACTAACAAGCAATTATTTTCTATGATCTTCTTATTGGGTAACTTCCATACCCAGATTCAAAGTGCTGATATTTTAGGAGGCCTGAGGTGGTTGATTGCCCTTCTCAGATCTCCTCCATATTTATGAGGAGTTAGAGCCTTGATCTCTTGAGTTGATGGATGAGCAAGAATCTCCCCTTAGGACATCACATCAGGAGGCATGATGGGACTGGTGATAAGTCACACTGGCTGGGTTAAAACGGTGCTGCAGTTTAGTTCAAATTGTAGCTGTTGTTTTCATCCAGGAGGCTTAATCCTTTCCACCACAACTAGAATCTCAAGAGCTTCAGTTGTTGAACTGAAAGTCTGCAGAAAATAGAAATTATGATAATGAAATACTAGAGGCAGGCTACTTTATAAAGAAAAAAAAAGACTTCTGTAGCTCACAGTTTTAGAGGCTGTAAATTCAAACAACCTGGCAGTGTCAAGGACTCCATAGGCTGCTTTACATTATGGCATAAAGGCATGTGTATGTGTGTCTATGTGGTATTTCTCCTCCTCTTTATAAGGTTCACTGGAAGTGACTGCATCAACCTTTACCTCACGGTTTCATTGCTTGTTTGGTGTGTGTTTGGAGAGTGAAAAACTTGATGTCAAGTGTCTTCCCTTCTCAGTCTCCACCTTGTTTTCAGTGTCTCTCAGTGTACTTGGAACTCATTGATGGAGCTAAGCTAACTGGCAGTAAGTCTGGGGGATTATTCTGTCTCTGTTTTCCTAGCACTGAAATTACAAGTTCGTGCCACCTGTGCTTGCTTTTTGTTTGTTTGTTTGTTTTTGTATAGGTGTTGACAATCAAACTCAGGTATTCATGTTTGCAAGGCAAACACTTTAATGACTAAACCAACCATCTCCTAAGCCTTTGACCTTGACTAGGGCTTCTTCATGCTTGCAAGAGAAGCACTCTACCAAGTGAGCTATGTCCCCTGGCCTGTTTCTACATTCTTAATAGTAATAACAGATGATAGATATATATCATATTCAAAGCACACGGAGACATAATTAAGATTCTGTTATAAGTTAACTAAATATTAGCCCATTCAAAACATGGCCCAGTAGATTCGATTGTAGACTCCATGACTCTGCCTCCTGGTGCTTATGCCTTTGTGTTCTCCCCTCCCCTTCATGTGGCTGGGAGCTGTGACTTGCTTTTAACTAGTACAACGTTATGGGCGATGAGACACCATTCTCACAATTATAGCACATTAGGTAAGGCTCTAATGTGTCAGATAAAAGCAAACAAGAGACAGCAATACATCAAAATGCACAACTTCAAGTAACAGAAACAATCAAGAATGAAAAGGCAACCTGTGCAGCAGAAGAAGACGTTCGCACACCAATACCTGTAGACAGCCATTATCAAAGAAGAAACAACTGGAAGATGGCAAATGGTAGTTAAGAATGTGGCAAGATGGAAACCTGTGTACCCCATCGATGGGACTATACATTGTGCAGCCACTATGGAAAACAGTGGCAAATTCTCCAAAATACTAAAAGCCAAATGAGTGCAATGGAACACTCTCACTTCTTGATTAAAAAATAAAAGAAGTCAATAATTTAAAGCCAGGTTTGGTGGCTTATAACTCATGAGGCTAAGGCAGGAGGATTGTCAAGAGTTTGAGATCAGATGGGACAACACAGGACTATAGAGGAAGGACTATTACTCAGTTTTAAAGGAAGGTAATCCTGTCCTGTGCTAAAACAGGGATGAACCTTGAGGGCATTATGCCAAGTAAAATGAGGCAGTTGCAAAAGAAATAACTATGTAAATAGACAAATTCTGTGTGATTCTACTTACATAATCTATTAAAGGAGTTCAAACTCTTGGAGACGGAAAGTGGAACATGTCTAGCAGGACCTGGGTGGAAAGGAAAAAGGGAAGCCATTATTCCTGGGTACAGAGTTTTAGTTTTCAAGATGAGAAAGTTCTGGAGCGCTTCATCTGTTGTTATACTATGCACTTAAAATAGTTTCTAGAAAGCTGGGCATCATGGGGGGTTAACAACTTTAATCCCAGTGCCTGGGGTAAGGGGGCTGAGGCACGAAGTTACAGGTAGGCCTTATCTCAAAACAAACTTAACTAAAAATGTTTAAGATAATAAACTTTACGTAAGAGTTTTCACTCAAATAGATTTTTTTAAAGACTTGAACCTAGAGTGGCTCCCAGGAGCCCAAGGCTATGTCCCCAGTTAGTCCCTTGGGAAGCTGAGGATAGGGAACCTGAAATGACCCTATCCTATAGCAATACTGACGAATATCTTTCATATCACCATAGAACCTTCATCTGGTGATGGATGGAGATAGAGACAGAGACCCACACTGGAGCACTGGACTGAGCTCCCAAGGTCCCAATGAGGAGCAGATGGAGGGAGAACACGAGCAAGGATGTCAGGACCACGGGGGGTGCACCCACCCACTGAGACAGTGGGGGCTGATCTATTGGGAGCTCACCAAGGCCAGCTGGACTGTGACTGAAAAAGCATGGGATAAAACCGGACTCTCTGATCATGGCGAACAATGAGGACTGATGAGAAGCCAAGGTCAATGGCAAGGGGTTCTGATCCTACTTCATGTTCCGGCTTGGTGGGAGCCTAGCCAGTTTGGATGTTCACCTTCCTAGACATGGACGGAGGGGGGGAGGACCTTGGACTTTCCACAGGGCAAGGAACCATGACTGCTCTTTGGATTGGAGAGGGAGGAGGAGAGGAGTGGGGTAAGGGGGAGAAGAGTGGGGGGAGGGAGAGGGAAATGGGAGGCTGGGAGGAGGTGGAAACTTTTTTTTTCTTATTCTCAATAAAAAAAAAAGAAAAAAATTGTCTATTTACTCAAGAGACTTTGCTGGTTTATAAGTGGCCATGTAGGGTAAGACCGTATGGCAGGGAAACACAGGCACTTTCTAGAAACTCTAAGCAGCTTATAAGAGCTGAGGGCAGCCTCTAGCTAACAGGCAGCAAGAAGCCAAGGCCTTCAGTCAAGAAATGAATATGACAGGGCATGGCAAGATGGCATAATAGTTCATAGTATGTGTGCTTTCAGAAAACCTGAGTTCTGCTCCCAGCGCCCACATCAGGCTGATCATGATCACCTGTTGTAACTCTAGTGGTTTTCAACCTTCCAGGCAGGGAACCCTGACTGCTCTTTGGACTGGAGAGGGAGGGGGAGAGGAGCGGGGGGGGGGGAGGGGGAGAGGAGTGGGGGGAGGGGAAGAAGGGTGGGAGGAGGGGGAGGGAAATGGGAGGCTGGGAGGAGGCGGAAACTTTTTTTTCCTTTTCTCAATTAAAAAAAAGAAAATAAAGATGTTCTTGTTTTGAATAAATATTTTAAGTTGATTAAAGAATACTCTAAAAGATAACAAAGTTGTTTCTAGATTATTAATGTTCTATTTCTCTTTCTTAAGAAATAATTGAGAGGGATGAGGTTGTAGCTCAATTGATAGAGTTATTGTGTATCATGTGTTAAGCCCTGAATTCATTCCCAGCACTTTATAAACTGGGTGTAGTGCTGTATACCTGTCATCCCCAAACCTAGAGGTAGAGGCAGGAGAATCAAGTTTAATGTCAACCTTAGCTTTGTGGTGCATGCCTTTAATCCAAGCAGTCAGGTGCCAGAGGCAGCTGGATTGCTGAGTTTGAGGCCAGCCTGGTCTACAAAGTGAGTTCCAAGACAGCTAGGGCTAAATAGTGAGACTTTATCTCAGTAATACTAATGACAGCCAGGCAGTGGTGGCACACACCTTTAATTTTAGCACTTGGGAAGCAGAGGCACTCGGATCTCTGAGAGTTGAAGACCATCATGATTTACAGAGCGAGTGCCAGGATAGAATCTAAAGCTACATGGAGAAAATGTGTCTATAAAATAAAAATAATGATAATGATGAATATGACGATGATGATGAAGAAGTCATCCTTAAATACAGTTCCTCATGTTGAAGTGAACCCCCTCCCCCAGCCATAGAATTATTTTGTTGCTGCTTCATAACTGTAATTTTGCTAATGTTATGACTTGTAGTGTAATTATCTGATAAACAATTCAAAGGGGTTGTGACCTACAGGTCGAGAACCACTTCTCTAAGGTATCTGGTGCCTTCTGGAATTCTCAGGCATCTGTACTCACATTCAGATACACACACACACACACACACACACACACACACACACAAAGGCATACACCTAATTAAAAAAAACAAAATCAATCAGTTTAATAAAGAGACGAACACTGTCAAGGTCAATAATCTGAGTGAACTTGGACTTGGAGTGTTCCGTATAGGAAAGCCGCTTGGCTGACAAGTGGAGCAAATGAATCAGTGCAGCCCTGTCTGGACTCTTGAACTACATATTCTGAAGTAATAAACAAAGTGTGCTATTTTAAGCAGCTGAGTGTGTGGTGATTTTCTATGAGGTATCAGATAACAAATAGAAAAGAGATATAAAACATACATAAGACAGAATACATAAGACAACCTGCTTTCAAATAATTGCCTTCTAGGGGCATGGTCCACGCGAAATAGTCTAAAAATCTTTGGGGCATTGAATTTGTGGAAACTTGAAATGGGACGAGGAACAATAAACACTACTTTGACCATTTTTATTCTTTCCACTATCCCCATCTTTCCACTCAGTGACAGGAATTCCCTTTCTCTTAAAGATTCAAATCCGTTATAGTAAACAAGAAACACTTCTCTAAAGGTAAACTGCACCTTTAGAACGAGTTGTAATACTCGGCAACCTTGTATAATCCCCAAGTATCTCATATAAGATTCAACAAGTTGAAATGTTGACTCATTAAGCAAATACAAGTTTGCTAAATGCTAGATTCAATTACTATTCTAAAACGCTGCCAATCTAAATAGCAAAGTTTTGCTACAGCTGGAAGCTAATCTTGATTCTAAGTCATAGAAATATAATGTACTGCTAGCAGTAAATACATAACAAAACTCCTGTAAGTGTTCTGGCTTTCTAAACAAAAGCAAAGGAGGGAAGGACCTGCTTTTCCATGTCAGGAACGACACCACTGGTTAACTCAGGTAGAATGGGTGCTATTTTTAAAGCTCTTTGAAAAAAAACATTGCATAAGCTCTCAAGGTGACTCACAAATCATTGAGTCACGGGAAAGTGGGAGGAGTAACAGAAAATGCCTTTCAGCTTTCATTTCTACATACAGGATATTACTAGTTAATAAAGACAAAGTCACTTACTAAATGTTAGGAGTGGCCATGTGGTAACAGTTTAAACACCTCAGACAGACCGGATGTTGGAGACCATTGCATGCTTTCTCTCATTTAAAAAAAAATTCTCTGATTATGAAACCGAGGCAAGGCCATAGAAGTGGAGCCCTTAGCAGGGTCTGTCCAGGAAGGTCCTTAGCAAAAGTCAAGTCATTCCTCATAGACTTGGATACTCCAAGTCTATCAGGTGATCAAGGACTATGCAAGGCCAACTGTCCTCAAACATTTTGATCTCTGGACATCTAAAATTTAGTGACTCTAAGGAGTTTGGCTCTGAAAAGCCTAGGGAACATAACACAGAGGCACAAATTCCTGTAGTCATTGGAGTATTGATAACATCACACATTCAGTAATGCTAGAATTATTTCAAAATAAAAAGTTAAAGGAAACAAAAGAAGCACAGGGACTAGAGCAAGTATGCATTACAACAGCAAAGGAAACTAGAAGATGGTCAGATATCAGGGTGCTGAAAGAAAAATTCCAAACCTCAAAATTTCTGAGTAGTGAAAAATCCTTCAGTAATGTAAGAACATACATAATATACAAAACCAAGAGAATTTTTACCTTTATTAAAGGAAATTATGAAGTAAATCCCTCAGTCAGAAGGAAGTCCACAGGAAAGAACAGAGGTTTAAGAAGGAATAAGGAGGGGGAAGTAAAAACGAAAATATGTTAAATCTAGCCATGGCAACAATGATTCTCAACCTTCCTAACACTGCTAGCTCCCCACCATCACTTTGGTTTTTCGAGACAGGGTTTTTCTGTAGCTTTGGAGGCCTGTCCTGAAACTAGCTCTTGTAGACCAGGATGGCCTTGAACTCACTCACGGAGATCTGCCTGCCCCTCCTCCGAAGTTCTGGGCTTAAAGGCGTGTGCCACCACCACCACCTGCAATCTTTTAATACAGTTCTTCAGCTCTGCTTACCCCCAGCCATAAAATTATTTCCTTGTCACTCCATAATGTAATTTTGCTACTGTTATGAATCGTAAGGTGAATATCTGTGTTTTCTGATGTTCTTGGGTGACCCCTGTGAAAGGGTTGTTCCCTCTCCCCCAGAATCTCGACCCACAGGTTGAGAACTTCTGAACTAAAAGGAAAGACTTTGAGAAACCCTAGTAACTTTTATAAGAATTGACCTTAGAAAATCCGAGAAAACACAAGAAGATCAGGGGCATGGTGGTGCATGCCTTTAATCCTAGCACTGGGGAGGCAGAGGCAGACAGATCTCTTTCATCTGTGAATTCTAGGAAAACCCGAGTTTCAGGATAGCCAAGGCCTTGTCTCAAAAACGAAACAGAGCAGACCAAAAAGATGCAAGCACGCTCGCGTACACACACACACACACACACACACACACACACACACACACACACACACATTCCTTTAGTCATGAACACGATGACATCACTACATAGCAATGAACTGCCTGTGGAAAATTACAGCAAAAGGAGAAAAGGAAAAACTTATACCTCAGGACCACACTTTGAGAATGGCTGCTCTAATCTTTCTGCCATCCCCTAAAGCCAGGCTTTCTGAGTTTGCTTTTCTCAGCAATGTCGGGGTCACAGAGGCAACCCTCGTTTTCTATTTACAAAGGTTACTAGGGCACACGCGGGCACTCAGGCTTCCCGGAAGGGTCTCGCGGCGCCGCTAGAGCCTGCAAGGCTAAAGAGCAGCCCGGCGCCTCGCCCTGCCCCGCCCTCCCGGTTTGCGGGCCCCCCCCCCCCACTTCGCAGTCACCGGAGAGCCCGGAAGAGGGCGGTGCCCGGAAAAGAGGGTGGTGCTCCTTGCGGCTTCGCAGCCTTACTGGTTGGGATCTCTCCCGTCTCACGGCCCCGGGGCGGAGCTTCTGCGGCCATAAAAGGCAAGGTCTCGCCCCAGCTTAGCTGCGCAGCTCCTAAACCAAGTCTGCTGGTCTTTTGTCACATAGTGAGGTTCGCCAGGTCATGGTGCCAGCCTGACTGAGAAGAGGACGCTCCCGGGAGACGAATGAGGAACCACCTCCTCCTGCTGTTCAAGTACAGGGGCCTGGTGCGCAAAGGGAAGAAAAGCAAAAGACGAAAATGGCCAAATTCAAGATCCGTCCAGCCACTGCCTCGGACTGCAGTGACATCCTGCGACTGATCAAGGTAGGGAAAAGGTCGGGCTCTCCCTAGGGCGGAGGGTGGTTTCCCCGGGTAGTCCATACCCTTGGTTCTGAGATGTTGCCGGGTCAGTAATTCCCTTTTCTCAACCCGCCTACCCCAGCCCGGGTCAGGTCCAGTCCCAGCCTGCCCCATTTCCCCTTCTGTGAGCTGGCCGGGCCGGACAGGACTTTCATTGTTCTTTCTTTTTATTCGTGTCATTCCCAGGAACTGGCTAAATATGAATACATGGAAGATCAAGTAATGTTAACTGAGAAAGGTAACGAAGTCGTGGCGCGGGGTGGGGAGGGGGAGGGAGGAAATAAGCGTATCTGTTACCTGACTCCTACAAAACTCAACACTGTCTCCTCCCCCATCTTACAGATCTCCTAGAGGATGGTTTCGGAGAGCACCCCTTCTACCACTGCCTGGTTGCGGAAGTGCCTAAAGAGCACTGGACTCCTGAAGGTAACCCCTTCTCCCTGTCCGGAAGTCAGAGAGGACGAGTGTTGTATCAAAGCCGTAGAGTCTACTGTGCAGGACCTGTGACTACACGGGTGGAAGTTACTGAGAAGCTGGCCAGAAATAACAGCCAGCCAGTGTGCAGATGACTGAGGAAAAAGAAAATGTACGCGCTGTAACTTTATAGCAGGGCGGGTAAAGAGAGCTGGTTAAGCGAGTGAGTATCAGAGTGCTATGGAGACCCGGAGGAGTTAGGTATAATGTCATTTGTTGTAATTCAGTTTCATAAGAATAGTTTTTGTTTGACCCTAACCTAACCTTTTTTTTGTAATTGTGTTAAATCACATTTTTTTCTTTAATTTGTCCCAATCCTCAGGTTACAGTCTCTAGCTTCGCCATGTACATGGCCCTTCTGTGTACATGGATGGGCGGGGAGGTAACTAAAAGATCCTTTACACAATAAAGTAGATGATCATGATAAATGAGGTAAGGTCCTATTATCACACACTTGAAACATGGTAGATCAGAACCTTAATTCGCTTCCTGTCTGTTTGCAAAGAAATGGAAACTGGCTAGAAAGTTGAATTTGCAACCGTTGCTTCCATTTGGAATTGAATTGACACTCCTTATGAGGGTGTCAATTTTTAATTGTTTTTTTTTATTTTTTTTAATGTATTTCTTTTTTTGCTGACCCTTGTTGACTGGCCAAAAGAGGGCTAAAAGGGGAAGTTGCTTGGGTGGATGCTTTCTTCAGTTTTCTTCTGACGTCTGTTCCTTAGGCTAGAAGGCAATCAGAACACCCCCACGATGAGCTAGCTTTTAGAAGTACGTGCGGGTGTTACGTAACACCTGTATCTCATTACTGCTACTTCTCCTGCCTCAGAAATGGGGGAAAGTAAATTGAAAACTTTTGCGTGGGAAGGCATGTTCTGAAAGTCAACATTGTCCTTTTGGCCTGGTGTTCTGACCTTAAGGAAGCAAGAGTCGGTAAACTACACATGCTCCCTCTTCTAAACCGCTGTGTAAACCCAGCTTTGGCCAAGCCCACATACCAGTATGTCATTAGGGTGTGAATAATGTGTGTGCTTAGTTTAAGGCCGTGGCAGTTTTTCTCTGGTACACGTAATGAAAGTGTTTTCACTTCCGGAGTGTGAGCCCAGCAGACTGCGGACTAGCCAGCCCACGGGTGTATTCTAGCTTCAACTAGCTCTAATGTGTGCTTTTTGCAATTATGTCTGAGACCAGAGAAATCGTCCATCATTGGTCTGCACTGTGCTAGCGTAAACAGGAGGCAGTCCGGTTCATGGCTACTGTTTCCATGATGCATGCATGTATATTTTCTTAAAATCTTACAATAGGCTTCTGATTCTGCCAATACAGCTTGAATGGTTTGATTTTCTTCTCTGTATCTCATGGGATACTCTTATTACAGGGCACAGCATTGTTGGTTTCGCCATGTACTATTTTACCTATGATCCATGGATTGGCAAGTTACTGTATCTTGAAGACTTCTTCGTGATGAGTGATTACAGAGGTATGCTTGAATTTGGGACTGGAGACAGTTTAAAGAGAAATCAGAGCTCTAGGACCTTAACATGACTAATTTGAATTGTCTTGCTTTCTTTTAGGCTTTGGTATAGGATCGGAAATTTTGAAGAATCTAAGCCAGGTATGTTCACCAGCATTTCACTAATATACCCCAGGCTGGCCTGATATTCATTAAGTAGCCCTGGCTGGCCTCAGGATCGCCTCCACCTCCCTAGTGCTGGGATTCTAGATGTCGCCCAACATACCCAACTGTCCTAGATTTAGGCTTCTGAATTTGTAAGAGTTATTGGGTTACTGGAACAAATGAATCAAAATTGGTTCTTGGCACGCGGATGAAATGTCACTGGGCTTACGTTTTCCCTCTCATTCCAGGTTGCCATGAAGTGTCGCTGCAGTAGTATGCACTTCTTGGTTGCAGAGTGGAATGAACCATCTATCAACTTCTACAAACGAAGAGGTGCTTCTGACCTGTCCAGTGAAGAGGGATGGAGGCTCTTCAAGATCGACAAAGAGTACTTGCTGAAAATGGCAGCAGAGGAGTGAGGAGTGCTGGTGCAGACGACGACAACCTCCATTGTACTTTAGAATAAATTCTCAACTTACCTTGCTTTCTATCTTGTTCGTAGTGAAATAATAGCGTGAGCACCCATTCCAAAGCTTTATTACCAGTGGCGTTGTTGCATGTTTGAAAGGCAGTCTGTTTAAAATGGCAGTCATGTATGTGGTTTGGAGGCAGAGTTTTTGAACATCTTTTGATGAACAACAAGTTGGTGTGATCTTACTTTTTATGAAAAACAAAACTTCATTCTTGTGAGTCATTTAAATGTGTACAATGTACACACTGGTACTTAGAGTTTCTGTTTTGATTCTTTTTTAATAAACTACTCTTTGATTTAATTATTCAGCATAAGCATTTTAATTTAGTTATTTAGCATAATCCCATCTTACTCCTTTTTCTTGTAACCAAAATAATATGTAAAATCAACGTGTCCCTTCAACAGCTCTCAGGAACTGGTGAACATCAATGGTAGCGGTCGCCTCATGTTTGCAATGTCCTGGATTTCATTTCTAGTGCCACAAAAGAAAGAAAGGGGAGAAAATGGGTCGGGAAGGAAAGAAAGAACGGGTGATGCATGCGATGAATAAGCCCATTGTTGTACAATGTTGTAAAATGTTGAAGGTGGGTTTATGGAACACTAAAATCAGGGATAAAAGCATCTTGTCCCCAATGACCTCAAAATCGGGAAAACAAGCATCTTGTCCCCAGTGACCTCATCCCACACAAAGTGCTCTTTGAAGAAAAACTTAAGTGGGTCATTCTGCTAATCAAGCAGGAGCAAAAAGCTGCTTTTTAACGAGAAGACTGCGACTCCAGAGAGTGATCTTGAGGTACTGTGCTGACATAATGTCCTTATAGTAAAGACAGAGCTGGCGTCTTCCAAACCACTAGGGAGAAGTAAGCAAATACATTTCTCAGGAACTGAAAAGGGGCCTTTTAAAGAGCAAAGGGGAAAGACAGTTTTCTTAGATCTGGGAACTCTAATTACTCACTATATTGACCTGCATTCCCAAACCCACTAATTTGCACCACCATAAAACTGATCTGTTACGAGTCACTGAAAACTAGTGCCCAAGATTCGTGTTTTCCAAAAGCAGTTACAGGATCCTTGCCAAGCGGTAGGGAATACTGAACTCTTCCGTGGAAATAAATGTGGCTCTATATTCCTTTGCGTCTGTTTTTGTTACACAGTTCTGGATTAGAAGGTAGCCATATAGAAAGATGTTTTGTGCATCTCCTTAACGCTTTGGGGTTCATTGGTGACTCAGCATATCACGAAAACAGGCGGACAGAGTCCGTTCTCGGCCAGGGTCCTGTTCAGATGACCAGGAACAGAAATGCTGCCAAAAATCAAAGGCTAACCGAACACAAAGAGCCTTGTGAAGAAGGAAGAGATTTTGAAGGTTGTGTTTTGGAAACTGGGCCTCTTAGAGGAAAATAACTACATGCTGCTGACTGTGGTTAAATATATGAATAAATCAACCCAGTGAGTTCCAATCTAATCTTTTGTCTTCACACCTTAAGGGAGCTGTGCTGGAAAGACGGAGCACTTGTGAAACTTGGGTTCACACTTTAGAGGAGTCCCTTAGAAGTAAAATTCTAGAAACTCAGACCGCCATCAACCCACTTAATATTCAACTCCATTATAGTGATACTTCTATCCAAACAGCTACAGAGCCAGGCATAGTACTGCACACCCAGGAAGGCTGAGGCAAGGGCTGAAGTTTGAGGCCTATCTGGCCTACACAAGGAACTTTGTCTCAAAAGCAAACAAACAAACCAAGCCACAACAATAACAAAAACCACCTGGGTACAGGAACACATGCGTAAAATCTCAATTGCTTGACATACTGAGGCAGGGGCATCACTTTTTTCCCATGAGTTTGAGGCCATCCTCCGGAGCATACTAAGCCCTCAAGAAATTTACGCTGGGCAGTGGTAGCACACAATTTAGCACTCAGGAGGTAGAGGTAAGCAGATCTCTGTGAGTTTGAGGCCAGTCTGGTCTACAGAGTGAGTTCCATGACAGCCAGAACAAAAAACTTTGTCTTAAAACTCCCCCAGCCAAAAAAAAAAAAAGAAAAGAAAAGAAAAGAAAAAGGGAAATAGAAAGAGAGAGAGAAGAGAGAAAAGAAAAAGGTATGTTTAAGACTTTTAGTCAATATGTGGATTAAAAAACAGGTTATGAAGAATATTATCTACAAAGAAACAATAAGCAATAAGCCTAAAAGGAAAAGAAAAAAATGAGTCTGTGTAAACAATAATTTAAAAGATAAAGTTTTATACTGGGCCTAGTGCTCATGACTATAATCCCAGCACGGGAGAAAATGAGACAGGGGTTCAATGCCAGCATGTTCTATAATGTGAGACCTTTTATTAAAAAAATAATAAGATAACATTAAGAAGAATGCTTTAGTGCATACTTATAATCCTAGCACTTGGGAAGCTTTGGCTGAAGGACCAGGAGTTGAAGGCCATCCTTGGCTACATAGTGAATTTGAGGCCAGCATGTATTACATGAGACCTTGTCTCAAAAAAAGAAAAAGGAGCTACAGGAGAGACAGCTCAGGGGTTAAGAGCCCTGACTGCACTTACAAAGAACCAGGTTTCAATTCTCAGCCCTTACATTGTGGCTCTGCCACTCCAGTTCCAAGGGGATCTGATGCCCTCTTCTGGCCAGTGTGGGCACTGCATGCACAAGCTACACAGGCATATGCAGGCAAGACATTCAAACACATAAAATAAAAATGAACCTTTAAAAAATGAAATATTGCTTTAGAATTATCTCTACTAAAGATTATGCCGAACATAATCGCTTAAAAGGGATAGTATTTGAGAACTAAGGACTTTGTAATTATCATTTTGTGATTTGCTGTTTACTTTTTTTCTAAATATCTTTTATTTTTTCTATTTATGGTGTCCTCAAAGGTGTACAAAAACTCAGTTTTCAGACTATTAAAGCAAGAAATAAGTGGGATTTGTTTCTGAATAGTCAGCCATGAAGCATATCACTACTGATCAAATTATAGGTTAGACAATGGACCATGGTTTATCGTTATTTGAACCAGAGTTCGGGATCATGATATTTAGTGTTGAAGTAAGGAGCGGCGGGACTGCGTCCCCAACACCCCGGCTGCTTGGCTAGCTCATGCCCGAAATAACAACACACAAACTGTATTCATTTAAGAACTGCTTGGCCCCTGAACTCTAGCCCTTACAGGCTAATTCTCGCACCTGGACTAGCCCATTTCTAATGATGTGTGTAAGCACCCCAAGGTGCGCTTACTGGGAAGAGTCTAGCCTCCGTCCATCATGGTGTCTCTGCTCCAGAGTGCAGAGATATCGAGTCTCTGCGGGAGCAGAACAGAGTCTGACCTCACTTCCTCTTCCGCCCAGCATCCTATTCTGTTTTCTCCTCCCATCTATGCTTTAACCTATGAGGGCCAGCCAAGCAGTTTCTTTATTGCTCAGCCAATGAAATCAACAGATTGATATGACACTCCCACATCACTTCCCCTTTTTCTGTTTAAACAAAAAAAAGAAGGCTTTAACTTAACATCCAAAGCTCTAGAAATGACAGAGACATCTCGCTGCCTGGACAGTCACCCAAAGTTCCTCTGTACCGTTGGGGCATCCATCTTCGGCCTACAGGCCCATAGTTTCCAGCAGACATTTCCACAAAGCAGGAAATTTCAAAGGCAGTCACTATCTGCTTGTCCTGAAGAATGTCTTGCAGACTCTTTCATGAATCAGGAACCCCGAAAGATCATCTCACCTTTAGGCAAGTTCAGCAGTCCTCTCTCTGCGGGTTCTCTGTGTCCAGTTTATGCAATAGTCCAGGCAAGAGCAGTTTCTTGCCCAAATGGCTATCAAACTCCATAAGGATCCTCTTCGATGCCCATCTTCCTCTTGAAGTAGATTGGTGCTGCCAGGAGCAGAGTGTCTCATTGTCATGAAAAGTCCTAAGTTATTAAAACATTTAAAATGCCATATTCTATAATCTTTGAAAAATATGAAGAATGCCTATCTAAAATATATCTATGCACATCTAGAAAATCTTAACTAACATGACTACAAACTTAACTATTATTAATGATTATTCATTAACAACCTATATACATTACAAAATTAACCTTAAATTTAAATCACTAAAGCAAAATCCATATCAATGTAAATTATTCATACCTATATCATCTCCCCCTTTAAATGTAAAAGAACATTTATAAACAATATTTGGGAACATGGGCGCAGTTTTTTCTCTCCAAACTGCTTCCTGCTGAATGGGGGCGTCGTTAATTAGGTCTTTCATGGTATAACCTGTGTGCTAGTTTCATCTCAGTTGGCAGTTGAGCGAAGCAATTTTCTGAAGGTATTCACAGCAACCGTTCAGGAGGGCGTGGTCCATCATACCATATCGGAATAGAAGAAATGAACAGGGTCTCATCCTCTGTGAAAACAAAATAAGAAACTCCTTTCCAAAGTATCATGTCCTTAGATCCAAATTTCAAAGTCAAGGCATCAAAATCTCTACGATGGATTAGTTCAGCAGCATTTATAAACAAATATCTTTTAGCATCTGTTGCTCCTTCCTCAGCATTCAAACAATTCAAAGAGAGCATAATAGTATACAGTATCAAGATTCTCTGTGTATTTTCCATCTTTGTACGCTTTATTTTAACCTCTATTTCGTTTATTTTTACTTTTATTTTATATTCTCTGTATCTCTTTGACCTGGAATAACTCTGTAGACCAGGCTCTCCTTGAACTCTCAGAGATCCGCCTGTCTCTGCCTCCCAGGCATTGGGATTAAAGGTGTTTGCTACCACACCTTGAACTCACAGAGATCTGTTTGTCTCTGCCTTCTAGGCACTGGGATTAAAGGCGTGTGCTACCACACCTTGAAGTCACAGAGGTCAATCTCCCTCTGCCTCCCAAGTGTTGGGATTAAAGGCGTGTACTACCACACACAACTTCTCTTTTTCTTACTTTTTTTTTAAAACTTTTAACTTTTAGCTTGCATATATTTTTAACACACTGTAAATCATTTAAACATTTTCTTTATCTTTGAATCTCTTTACTGTATATCTCTCTTTTTCTGACCACACGAGCCTTTAAATTACTGAGCAATATGAGTAGGATTAAAGCCGTGGCTTTGCCAGCTAGATCCAGTCCATTCCTTAGCTTTCCAGCCTCATGGCGGAGATACAGGCTGTAGCCATGTTTATAGCCACAATTCTATGGCGTTTCAAGGTCCCTGCCAGCCAGCGAGCTACAACAGACAACAGTCAAGTCCTCTCTCGGTAGTTGGCCCTCCTGCCTCAGTCAGAGTTTGCCCTGGCAGGACGGCCCAGAAAGCCGGCATTTTTAAACAGCACAGCTTTTTTCCTGCTACGGCTGAAAACCGAAAAGCATGCGTTCAGCTTTTCACCAACACCGTTTAAGTGTTTCGTGGCAGGACCTCTTAATGAGCTGCAGGGTTTTGCAGCTGAAGCTGAGTCAGGAAGCCTCTCTTAGATGAGAGCGCTTGCTTGCCTCTAGCAAGCAGAGTAGACCCAAGAAATTTGTGCTACCAAGAAAACATGCTTCACTCCATTCTTTCCCAAGCTTTCTCAGGCTTTTTGTGGATTCAGTTAGCCTCACGTTGGGCAGCCATCTGTTGAAATAAGAGCGGCGGGGGGCTGCGTCCCCAACACCCCAGCCGCTTGGCTAGCTCATGCCCGAAATAACAACACACAAACTGTATTCATTTAAGAACTGCTTGGCCCCTGAACTCTAGCCCTTACAGGCTAATTCTCGCACCTGGACTAGCCCATTTCTAATGATGTGTGTAAGCACCCCAAGGTGCGCTTACTGGGAAGAGTCTAGCCTCCGTCCATCATGGTGTCTCTGCTCCAGAGTGCAGAGATATCGAGTCTCTGCGGGAGCAGAACAGAGTCTGACCTCACTTCCTCTTCCGCCCAGCATCCTATTCTGTTTTCTCCTCCCATCTATGCTTTAACCTATGAGGGCCAGCCAAGCAGTTTCTTTATTGCTCAGCCAATGAAATCAACAGATTGATATGACACTCCCACATCAATTTAGATTCCATGGAGGGGTCTTTTTTTCAGAATTGAACTGTGAAAGAGACAATTCAGAAGAGATATGACCTTATAACCTTCAAATCCTGTAAATTCAGTCTTACACATTTATTTCAACTGACTTCCAACAGGGCTCAAAAACAGAGCATACTTAATTACTGCTCCTTGAGGCAAGCAGAGACTGATGGGGCTTGCTTTAAACCAACTCTCACAAGCGCTTACCTCTCAGTGGAGAGGGAGGAATTAGGTTTCCATACACGAATGTGGTTAATTCATTTATTTAACATTAAATCAACACACACACACACACACACACACACACACACACACACACCCCTGTAGGGCCCGAAGTACCGTTGTCAGAAAGGACATCGTATACCTGTCATGACGCAGTGATTGGGCTCAGATGTCTTCTTCTTTTGGGTTGCTCGGTGGGATTTTTGATCAGCTGAGACGAGGTCGGGCGGTTCATGCTTCAGGATCTGGCGGAGAAGGTCCATCGCTACTGTATCTGGAAGCTTCTGTCTGCCTCATTCTGGGTCGTGGCTTTATACTTCCCTTTTTATCATTACCTTACATTCATGGTATTGCACTATATTCCTTTCTTTAGGGTTTTATCTCTGCACTACTCTCCAGACACTTACATCATTGCGTCTGTTCACATGCTCCTCACACCAGTCGTCATATTTTGCTAAGAGTGAACCATCTTCATCCCTTACGATAGAAGGCCTCCTCTCCTTCTTCCTTTCCCTCTCCTTTTCTCTTTCTTCCTCTCCCCTTCTTCTCTCTCTTTCTCTCCATCTCTCTCCATCTCACACCCTCCCTCCCCACCTCTCTTTTCTCTGTCTGAGTCATAGGCAGCCATGTTTTCTAGAATCTCATTTGTGTTACTAGTACCATCTTGTTTGCTTGCTCCTTCATCATCTCTTTCAGTGCATGGTCACCACAGGGTGACCTTGTGTTTCCTTCTTATTCGTTTCTTCGTGCTTCCAGTCTGGCATCAATCTAGTCAGCTTAGACTGACAGTTCACACCTTTACTGAACCTACTTCCATGATTTAACAATTTGTTGTCCTACATATTAAAAAAAAAAAAAAGGCCATCGGATGTCCTGTCTCGCAATAGTCTTCTCCCACCATCTCATTTCCTATTAACTATTTCTTTTTTGTGGTCTTAATGTGCCCGACAAATGTTTCAATAACTTCCCTCCTGCTAGTTATCAACACAATAAGAGCTAATGTTCTCTAATCAAGCATTAAGGTTAATGCTTTTGTGTGTATGTATGTGTGTGTGTATATATATATATATATATGTGAGCGCAGGTGCCCACTGAGGCCAGAAGAGTGCGTGAAATCCTTTAGGGCTGTAGTTATAGACAGTTGTAAGCTGAATGCAAGTGCTGGGAACAAAAGTCTGGATTCTAGAATAGCACCAAAAGTTCTTAACCACTGAGTCATCTCTCCAGCTGTTCTTTTTGCTTTTCTGAGACAGGGACTCCTTGTACAATCCTGGCTAGCACTAACCTTGTGATTCCCCCTTGTCTCAGTCTCCAAAGTACTGGTTTTGCAAGCTTGTTCCTCAATACAGAGTTTAAGTTTAACACTCATACATTATTGTCATATAATTCTCACAATTTCCCTATTCAGTGGGGATTATTATTAGTTCCTTTGTTACCAATGGAGACAGTGTTTCCCTGTTCACGTTTAGGAGCTGTCTCTTTCCTTCCACACTATGAATTCCAGGAGTTAATCTCAGGTCCCCAGACTTAATGGCTAATATGCCACTGGCCTAATTCACTGATGTTTTAATGTGAATACGAAAATGAAGATACAGCTGCGACTCCCCACTCTGGGTAATTGGCGTGGGCCTGAATCCAGTTTATAGCTGAAACGTAACCTTTGCAGTTCATGTTCATGCTGACCATCTCAGGACCACAAAGTTAACAGGAAGCTGTCTCCATGGAAAGAACAAGTGAGTCATAACACACTGCAGGATGGAGAACCTTCTCAAATGTTTTAGAGAAGGATACTTCTCAGGGATATCCCAAGGCTCTAAGGGTCAGGGAGCCCACAGAACACCTCCCTCAGCAGTCAGCACTGTTCTTCTTGCTAAACAACAACTTCCTTTCAGCAAATGTCTTCCCTCTCTTTGAATCAATGTCATTATTACATTGAACTTCATTTACTTAGTTGCTTTGTTTATATGGACATGTAACTGTACATTGGGTTTAGGAACTGGAAAGATGGTCCATTGGTTTTGCTGCGTTTTTAGAGGACTTAGGTTCAGTTCCCATTACCCCAAGTTGGGTGATTGCCAACCAGCTGTGATCTAATATCAGGAGTTCTGATACCTTCTTCTGGCCTTCTTGGGCACCTGCGCACATGTGGCATATACACACATATATATCTTTAAATGTATATTGCAGTAGATATAAAATGTTCACATCTTGTTGTATGCTTATAGTCACATAATAAAAATAATTCCAGTTACTACTGGTCTGTAAGAATTATAGTTCTTTTTTATATATAATTTATTTAACTTTATTTTATGTGCATTGGTATGAAGGTATCAGATCCTCTGGAACTAGAGCTACAGACAGTTGTGAGCTGCCATGTGGGTGCTGGGAATTGAACACAGGTCCTCTGGAAGAACTTCCAGTCCTCTTATCCCACTGAGCCATCTCTCCAGCCCCAGAATTATAGTTCTTTAAAAGGCCCCACATTACTCAAGTTTGGGACATAACATTATAAGTAAACATTATGCAAAATTATCTGCTCTACTAGTTTAAGACAATGTATCGGGGGACTGGTAAGTAGCTCAATGATAAAATGTGGGCTTGTAATGTGTGGGGTCCCAGTTTTCCTTATTAGCAAAGACAAGAAAGGGAAAAGGTATTATTTCATCAGATTAAGGTTTGGCTTTTCTGTATTTGTGTGTGGTCAAGAATAGTCATTAGGTGATATTTTCCCACCAAGAGGCCAATGATGGTTGACATTTCTTTTTGAGTTGCTAGAGGGCTTAGTGGCTATCCACACGTAAGCAGATGATTCATTAGAAAGTTGCAAAATTGTGATGTTATTTCAGTCGTTCCTCATCCTGTGTTTTCTTATCCTGAGGTATAACTCACTCTGAACAAATGCTCACTTCTTTCCTTTTATTTATTCATTTTCAAAAGAATGATTGCATTCCCCATAATCTTCCAACTAGACTTTTTTTTCTTTTAAACTCTTATAATTCCTATGTTTTAACTAATGACCATTATTTTTCATGTCGAAGCTCAGACCTTCCTAAACGCTCTGTGAAAGTTGTTTCAAGTTTGTTCCAGAATCCTTTGGAAGTGACCTCAGAAGCCTTGGCGAGTTTCCTGCTCTTAAGTTGTCCCAGCCTCATCTTGTACATTTCCTTCCTCAAACCTGACATCAATGGCTTGGTCATTTCGAGTTTCAGAGGTTCCCATGGGGAAACAACATTTGTTGAGAGCAGATGGTGTTCACAGCTCTCTGTTTTGATAATGTCAGAGATACAGCAGGGAGACCCTTTGAAGTGGAGGCTCTGAGTGGGGGCACTCACTCCAGGCTTGCTGGTGGAGTGTTTCAGACTGTGGGTCAGAGCTACCTTCCACCTTGTCCTCCACTGTTTTTTTTTTTTTTCTGCCAGAAAACCCAGAACACCAAACATAATTTCCAAACAGCTACATCAGCTGATTGTGTGGACACATGCCTGGACCACTCTGGAGAGTCAAGCAAGAAGATCAATAGTTCAAGGCCAGCCCAGGTTACATCAAAAGCCTACATCTCAAAAAAAAAAAAAAACGAATAAATACACACAAAAACAAACAAACAAGCAGTGGCAACACCAGAAAACAAATTTTCAAAAAGCTAAATGGATGCAGAACCACGGTTCTTTTTGCTGGAGGGATGTAGTCCAGACGCTTTGCGTCTGGTGAACATTTGACTTTTAGTCAAAGAAATTTAAATTAGATCCTGGATCTTTATGGTAATAAAAAATACAACCGGTGGCTCAACTGGTTAGGGCACTTTCCTCTAAGCCTGACAACAGGAGTTCTGTCCCTGGGACCCAACATAACCCCCCTCTCTGTCTCTCTCTCTCTCTCTCTCTCTCTCTCTCTCTCTCTCTCTCTCTGTTTCTCTCTCACACATACACACATAAATGTAATTTTTAAAAATGTCTGAAACTAAAAATAAATTTCTAGAGTTCCTGAGATAATTAAATGAGGCTATGAATATGGATATTCAGAATACACATTATTACTATCCCAGGATGACTTTTAACTTGGTATGTAACTGAGGATGATTTTGCCCTTTTAATTCTTCTGTGTCTATTCCCTATTTCTCGGATTACAGGCATTTGTCACCGCACCCAGTTTATGCGGTGCTAGAAATGAAACCCAGGACTTGGATGATGCTAGGTAAGCAGTCTATCAGCTGAGCTACCCTCCAGCTCCGTTGTCAATAAATTGTGCTGCTTTCTGGCAACCCTATATTAAGCATCTATTATGTGCTAGGCACTGATTAGTGCCCATAACAGTGTTGTAGGGATTTTCAATGATGTGCCGGTAAGTCAGATAGGGATAGGTTAACCTTGATTTGTAGAACTTTCTGCTTTCCAAAGGACAATGACTTCCCCCAAAGTTATCCCAACAGTTTTATTTGTTGGTTTTGTATTTGTTTTGAGACAGGGTCTCCTTATGTATCGTAAATGGACTCAAACTTGAGATCCTCTCGTCACAGGCCCCTGAGTACTAGGATTACAAGCATGCATCATCACACTGGGCTGGTATCAATAGCTTTAACTACAAAACATTGCAAAAATTTTCAGGATTGACTTTAACAATACATTCTTCCAAGTTACTAGGCACATACAACTGAAGTTGGCCAATTTTAAATGATATTTAAATCTATTATCATGTGTGTGTCTATATATGTGTAAGCATGACAGAGGATTTACTTACACTAGTCCGTTCTGGGATATACGGTGAGACTGTGAAGAAAGGAAAGGAAGGAAGGAAGGAAGGAAGGAAGGAAGGAAGGAAGGAAGGAAGGAAGGAAGGAAAAGGGAGGGAGGGAGGGAAGGAGGGAGGGAGGGAGGGAGAAAGGAAGATGTGAGTCTTGAGATATAACTCAGGTTGTCAGACTTTCACAGGTCCTGGACCAACTTTAAAGTAAGTAAACAAAGGCTTAGAGAGGTTAAAAACTTGAGTCTGCTGCATGTGGTAAAGATGCAGAGTGTCAAGCCAGCCTATGTTTCACCAAATGTGTGTTTTTCTGTTACCCCTCCGCCACTTGTCTTAATAGGCCGTTCTATACTGTTTGACCTCATAGTGACTTTTTAAAAATCATGTTTTAAAGTTAGTATACAAAGTAATGGGTCTTATTATGATGTTTTCTTGTTCTATTTTCTTTTCATTCTTTCATTTTTGAAACAGGATCTCACTACATATTCCCAGAGGGCCTGGTGCTAAGTAGATCAGGCTGACCTTGAACTCACAGAGGCATACCTGTTTCTGCCACTGGAGTGCTTGGTATTATTATTAAAGGAATGTTTGACCACATCCAACCTATTATGTCCCTTTTAATATGTGTATAACATTATACTTTGTTCTTATCCATCCCCCATTCCCTCTCACCACTTCCTCTTCCTGCTTCTTTCTTGTTAGTCTCTTCTTCCTTGAAAATAGTTCCCCGTAAGTATGAATTGTTGTTCCTTTTGGAAACTACAGCTCCCAGATTCCTCCTGGATTACGGACACCTACGCGCACAGGCGTGCACAGGTGCAGGACATTTCTCCCAGATACCCTTGCGCTTCTCTTTAAAAAGCGAGCTTCCACGAGGTCTCGCTCTCTCTGGCCCTTCACCCTCGTGTGTCTTGCACACCTGTCCCCTATTGTGCTCCTCCCCCATTAAAGCGCACCCACGTGGGAGCCGCGTGTCTGTGTCTCCTCCTTTTGTGCGCGTTTTGTCTGTCCTGTGTTTGTCTCCACACACACACCCGCTTTAAAGGAATAATATGAATGACCAAATATGTTTACCTTTCCTGACTGTAAGTATTCTAGGAAGTGGGGACCATGTTCCACAATCTTTGCTTTCTGAAAGCCTCAATCTTTGCATTGCATGGTATCCATTTCATAAACAGCTATTAAGTACACAAGACAAAGAAATCTGTTTTAGAAGAAAAGAGAGATAGAAATCAAATTTAATATTACTCAATAGACTTCCATTTTAATATTCATAAGTCAATTTAAAAAAAAAACTTAAGAATTTTCCTATCTCCCCCCCCCCCCTTCCTTCACAGTTTCACTATATATCCCAGGTTGGGTTTAAACTTACTAAGAAGTTCAAGCCTGTGGCAATCCTGACTCAACTTTCCAAGTGTTAGGTTAGAGGTGTGCACTACCAGGCCTGCCAAAAATATCTAAAAAACTGTAGGATACTTTTTATGATTTAAAAATGCTAGCGGGTCCTTCACAGAGCAGCCATGAGGTGGGCTGGTCTAGAGCAGCTACCTGCCTGCTAGCGAGTCCCTGGTGCTGAACCCTGGAGCGGCTCAAGGCAGGGGCAGGCAGACAGGAGACAGAGACGGGGAGCAGGTCCCAGGGGGCAGTAGGCAGGCAGCCAGGCTCTGGGAGCTGCAAGATCCCATGGTTGCAGGTCCCGGGCAGCAGTAGGTGGGCAGCAGGCTCCAGGAGCTGCAAGATCCCTGGGCGGTTTGCGGAGGGGCCGGCCGACAGGAAACACAGACATGGACAGACACAATATGTTGAATATTTATTCAGGGGGTTATGGAGGGGAAAGGGAGAAGCATGGGCAGAGAGAGAGAGGAGAGGAGAAAGAGGGAGAGACAGAGAGACACGTGCAGGCAAGCCAAGAGAGGACAGAGGGAGTTCTAAGATGGTGATGAGAGGTCAGAGGTCGTGGGGAGTGGGTGTGGCTTGCCTCTTAAAGGGACGAGGACCAGAAACCATAACAATACTTCTTACATCTCAAATGTTTCATGTGGATTGTGCGATTTAATCTCTTCTTCATAAGGCAGGTAGAGTATAGGGATGTAGGACTTCTATTTTATGAGGACAGAAGCAAGAGAGACTGGAGAGATGGCTCAGTGGTTAGGAGAACTTGATGCTCTTCCGGAGGACCTTCCCAGCACCCACATGACAGCTCACAACACTTCATAATTCCATATCTAAGAGATATCTAGCAATCTTCTTACTTACGAGTGTACTGCATGCATACAATACAGACAAGCTTGCAGGCTAAACACTCACACAAAGTGGCGCACGCCTTTAATCTTAGCACTTGGGAGGCAGAGGCAGGTGGATCTCTGTGAGTTCAAGACCAGCCTGGTCTACAAGAGCTAGTTCCAGGACAGGCTCCAAAACCACAGAGAAACCCCGTCTCGAAAAACCAAAAAAAAAAAAAAAAAAAAATCATAAAGGAAGTTCAACATTGTTAGCTACAAGAAAATGGAAATTAGAACTACTTTGACAGCTTACCTCATATCAGTCAGAAGAATAGCCAAGCTCAACAATGGAAATGACAATACATGCTGGTGAGCACGCACAGAAAGGACAACAATTCTTCATTGCTGGTAGGAGTGCAAACTGTACAGCCACTATGAAAAGAAATGTAGCCAGGCAATGGTGGCACATGCCTTTAATTTCAGCATTAGGGAGACAGAGGCAGGTGGATCTCTGTGAGTATGAAGCCAGCCTGGTCTACAGACTGAGTTCCAGGACAGCCAGGGCTGTTACACAGAGAAACCTTATCTCAGAAAGCTAAATAAAGAAATAAAAATAAATAAATAATTGTTAAAAAAGAAAAGAAACATAGCTTTTCCTCAAGAAGATGTGACTTGATGTACTTCAAGATCCAGCTTTATCAATCTTGGGCATATACCCAAAGATACCCTGCTTCATAGATACTTGTCCATCTATGTCCATTTCTATTCCATTCATAATAGCTAGAAATTGGAAACAACCAAGGTGTCCATCAACTGATGAATGTATAATAAAAAATGGTACATTTACATAATGGAATATTATTCAGTTGTGAAAGATGAAATTATGAAATTCATAGGTAAATGGATGGGGTTAGAAAAGAATCATCCTGAGTGAGATAACTCAGGCCCTAAGAGACAGATATTGTATGTTTTCTTTTTTATGTAGTTGTTTGCTTTTAAACCTTTGATAGGTGTGTTACAGATAGAATACCCAAAGAGGTTAGGTATAGAGTAAGGGACTTGTGTGGGAGGGGAGGATCTCCTAAGGAAGGAAAAATAGAATATACTGAGAGACAAAGGGGAAACTAGAATAGGGTTAAGTAGGGAGGGAGATAGAAGAGAAGTGTAAAGTAGGGAATGTGGGAGAGGGACAACTAACACTAAGGGCCTTTTGAAAAGCCATATGGAAACCTAGTACTGAATAAGCTTCTTAAAATACACACATATATAAAAGGAATCTAAACAGAGTCACCAAATAAGAAGGGAGTTAATTCCCTAACCAGACATCTTATGCCACTGAGGAAAACTCCAATGCCAGGAGTAGATCACATGTAGTGTTTTTGGCCAAAGGGGTACATAGAAACCCCCAAACAGGCTATTGTCTGGGCTATTTGTTATACTTCACAACCTGATGACAAGTCCCTAGTGCTGAAATGAATGCTCACTTATGTTATCAACCATAGAGGAGTCCAGCTGGTGTCCAAGTAGAAGCTTCACCAATACTGACTAGCATTTATGACGCCAGAAAATACTCCTCATTCCTTCTATTCTTCAAGTAGTAGAAGGAAGAAGAATATGAGTAAAGAGGTCAAGACCATGAAGGGTTCATCTACTGAAACAGTTTACCTGAGCTAATGGGAGCTCACCAACTCCAGTTGGACTGGGAGGAAACAAGCATATGACCAAACTAGTCCCTCTAAATGTGGTTGACAGTTGTATGGCTGGGGCTGACTGAGGGGCCACTGATAGTGGAGCTGGGATTTGTGTCTACTGCATGTACTGGTTTTGAGGATCCTATTCTCTTTGGATGGATACCTTGCTCAGCTTAGATGTATTGGGGAGGGCCTTGGACCTTCCACAAAGCAGTGTGCCTTACCCTCTCTTAGGAATAGAAGGGGTGGGGTGGGAGGGTGTGTGGAGGAAATGGGAGGAGGGGAGGGAGTGGAAATTTCGATTAGTATTTTTTTTGTATTTTGTGGGCTCATATTTCATATAAAATAATTTACAGGCAGGCACACTGGCCACTAAGCAGATGCAACCCTGCCAAACAAGTAAGATAGCCAACTAACAGAAGCCAGGAAGTATTGCCCCTTTCTTCCTTGTTAAACATGTAGATCACCTGGGGAGAGGTGTTTGCTAAAGCTGGTGACTAAGTTGCAGATATTTCCCTAGTCCCGCCTGTCCCCTGAAAAGAGAATATTAATGAGCTTCCACCTTGGTTTACCTGGGGGACAAAAGATGTTTTGTATAATAAACACAGGCCGATCTTCAGGATGGAGAGAAGCCTGAGATGCCCTTCCATGATGACTGTGTGAACTGTGTCTGGTTATTTCTTGAGCCTCCGTACCAGTCCAGATAGGGGAAGATAATTTCTATGTTGGGACCTACGGTCCCTGACAGTATTTATTTATTTATTTATTTATTTATTTATTTATTTATTAAAATTGTACACCTCCTCTCATTTCCCTCCCACTCCCCCTCCCCCTTCCTCTCCCCCC